>NC_133654.1:73061373-73361373 GCF_009905375.1 Apium graveolens
TTTTGACTATGGCCCAGGCCAAAAGGATGCTACGAAAAGGAAGTGAGGCCTACCTAGCCTATGTGGTGGACACGCAGAAGGAGGTGCCCAACTTACAAGATATTCCAGTAGTCAACGAATTTGAAGATGTATTCCCACAAGACCTTCCGGGATTACCACCCGATAGAGTGATTGAATTTGCTATTGAGTTGGCCCCAGGGACGGCGCCAGTTCAAAAGCACCTTACCGGTTAGCCCCATTAGAAATGAAGGAATTAGCTATCCAATTGCAGGAACTCTTGGATAAGGGTATGATAAGACCCAGTGTGTCTCCGTGGGGAGCACCAGTTTTATTTGTTAAGAAGAAAGATGGGAGCATGAGGTTGTGCATCGACTATCGAGAGTTGAACAAGCTAACCATAAAGAACAGGTACCCATTACCTAGAATAGACAATCTGTTCGACCAGCTAAAGGATGCTGTTTATTTTTCCAAGATCGACCTGAGAACTGGATATCACCAACTAAAGATTAAACCCGAAGATATTTCCAAGACAGCGTTCCGTACCAGGTATGGGCATTATGAGTTCTTGGTAATGTCCTTTGGATTAACCAACGCCCCAGCGGCTTTCATGGATTTAATGAATAGAGTATTTAAGAAGTACTTGGACAAGTGTGTGATAGTTTTTATCGATGATATTTTGATCTACTCAAGGACTGAGGCAGAACATGCAGAGCATTTGAGGATAGCTCTAGGAATACTCAGAGAGGAGCAGTTATATGCCAAATTCTCGAAGTGTGAATTCTGGCGGAATGAAGTACAGTTTTTAGGACATGTGATCAATAAAGAAGGAGTATTGGTCGACCCCTCCAAGATAGAGGCGGTCTCAAATTGGGAAAGGCCAACCACACCCACAGAGGTAAGGAGTTTCATAGGATTGGCTGGCTACTATCGTAGATTTGTTCAGGACTTTGCGAAGATCGCAGCCCCTTTGACACAACTTACTCGTAAGACAGAGAAGTTTGAATGGACGGAGAAATGCGGGAGAACAGTTTTCAGGAATTAAAGAAAAGGTTGATAACGGCTCCGGTATTGGCATTACCGGACGGAAAAGGAGATTTTGTGATATATAGTGACGCGTCGCACAAAGGATTAGGATGTGTGCTTATGCAGCATGGTAAAGTTATTGCGTATGCGTCGAGACAACTGAAGGAATACGAGGTTAGATATCCTACTCATGACCTTGAGCTCGCGGCAATAGCATTTGCTTTAAAATTTTGGAGGCACTACCTGTATGGAGAGAAGTGCGAGATTTTCACAGACCATAAGAGCCTCAAGTACATATTTACGCAGAAAGAGCTCAACATGCGCCAGAGGAGATGGTTAGAACTAATCAAGGACTATGATTGTGAGATTCTCTATCATCCAGGGAAAGCCAATGTGGTGGCTGATGCCCTTAGTAGAAAGGAGAGACTCAGAATGATAACGACTTCGGAAGAGTTGATAAGGGATTTTGAGAGAATGGAAATAGAAGTAAAGGTAACCGGAACCGGAGCTGAAAAGCTTTTTGAGATCTCAATGCAGCCAGAGTTATTGGAAAAGATCAGATTGTGCCAGGAGAAAATAATGAATGAAGGCAGAAAGTCAATGACTGGAGAGGAGATCCGTACTGAGAAAGATGATAAAGGGATAATGAGGTACTCCTACCGAATTTGGGTTCCGAATGTTCAAGAACTTAAAGATGAGATTTTGGATGAAAGCCATAGTTCAAGGTATTCCATTCACCCGGGAAGTACCAAGATGTATAGGGATTTGAAGGAATATTACTGGTGGCCCAACATGAAGAGGGATGTAGCAGAATGGGTAAACAAGTGTTTGACTTGCCAAAGAGTAAAGGCAGAGCACCAGAGACCCAGTGGACTTTTACGACCCCTGGAGATTCCCGAATGGAAATGGGAACAGATAGCGATGGATTTTGTTGTAGGCTTGCCAAGGACGAAAGTCAATCACGACGCCATTTGGGTAATTATAGACCGACTGACAAAGTCAGCTCATTTCATTCCTATCAATGAGAGATACACAGTCGATAGACTGGTGGACATTTACCTTAAGGAAATAGTGACGCGACATGGAGTCCCAGCGTCCATTGTCTCAGACCGAGACCCCAGGTTCAACTCCAGATTTTGGAGGAGCTTTCAGGAATTTGCGGGGACCAAGTTAAATATGAGTACCGCGTACCATCCCCAGACGGATGGACAGAGTGAAAGGACCATCCAGACACTAGAGGATATGTTGAGAGTCTGTGCAATAGACCTTAAAGGAAGTTGGGATGATCACTTACCGTTGATCGAGTTTTCTTATAACAATAGCTTTCATGCTAGCATCGGAATGCCGCCTTATGAGGCCCTGTACGGAAGAAGGTGTCGATCTCCCTTATACTGGGATGAAGTAGGAGAGCGGAAGATGCTCGGACCCGAAATGGTCCAAAGGACCAAAGATATAGTGGATCTTATCAGAGGGCGACTTGTGGCAGCCCAAGACAGACAGAAGAAATATGCAGACCTAGCCCGAAAGGACAAGGAATATGAAGTAGGGGACTTAGTACTGCTGAAAGTATCCCCTTGGAAGGGATTAATGAGGTTCGAAAAGAAAGGAAAACTAAGCCCAAGATACATTGGACCTTTTGAGATATTAAGACGGATTGGAAAGTTAGCTTACGAGCTAGCCCTACCCCCTAATTTGCAACAAGTTCATAATGTGTTCCATGTGTCAATGCTAAGGAGGTATCATCGGGATGCCAGACACATAGTGGAGTACGAGCAGGTGGATATGCAGCCAGATCTAACTTACGTGGAGAAGCCAGTAAGGATTATGGATAAGAAGGAGCAGGTGCTTCGGAACAAAGTGATCAAGCTAGTCAGAGTACTATGGCAGAATCATAACGTGGAAGAATCAACTTGGGAACTAGAGAGCACAATGCTAGAAAAGTACCCCCATTTGTTTTCTGTTTGATTCCGGGACGGAATCCTTTTAAGGAGGGGAGACTGTAATAACCCCAAAATTTTCAACTTTTTGTAACCCTTGTGAATAGTGTTTTAGCTGAATGAGAAAACTTTTCACGCCACACTATGTAGGGGTTCTGTTATGGATATTCTGGGATATTATTAGTACTCTATGTAGTATATAAGTGTATGTAAAGATCGTCAGAATCCAATTCCGAACACTTTGGTTTTTCCCGGAAATCCACAAGATACGGAGAGAATTGAGTATAAGGTAACAGGATAAAAAGGATTTAAATTAAAGGATTATAATAGAGGATCATAAAAAGGAATATAATGTATTGAGAAAGGTTAAGGGAACCTAAGTAATAAGATCCCGGGTATGATCCTTCAAATTATAAACGAGAACGAAAGTAAGCGAACCGTATAACAGATCAGCGGTCATTAGGCAAACGATTAGGAAGTTAATCAAAGGGATTAGTGGGAATGATGTCATCCAACCAATAGAAAGAGGACAAGGAAGGGAGGATGACATCATGAGGATGACATAAGCATGACATGGGAAGGAAGGAAGTGTGGTGGCTTTGTAACCACACAAATTCAAGGGCAAAAAGGTAATTGACTAAATCAAATACAAAAACCAAGCAACCAAGCCAAGTAAAATCATTCTCATCAAAAAAATCAAAAAGCAACCAAGGCTTTGTTCTTGAAGCTCTCGGCTTTTCACTATTCAAAAGGCAAGAAGAATTTCAAAACTCAAGATCCAAGCCTCCTAAATTGGTAAGATAATTCCCTAATCATCTTCATGCTTAGTTAGGACTATATCATGAGTTTAAGCCATTAATTCCTTCTCAATCTTCTTCATTTAATCAAAGAAGAAGACAATGAATAGTGTTTTCAAGTTTTTAACTTGAACTTTTTCTTGTTTTTCTTGAAGATCCAAGCATTCTTAAGACTTCTCAAAGCTTCTTAAGGCTTCCTAGCTCCTCCCACCACTTCAAGGAAGGTATACCATCTCCAAACCCTAGATTCCTATATATTATAAGATGATTTTGATTAGTAGGATGATATTGTAGCTTGTTGTTATGATTTAGAGTTTGGGATTTGGAATGGTAGTGAAATGGAATGGTAATTGTTGTGGTTTTGATTTAAAAGAACTTAAGTATGATTAAAGTTAAGTTTAGGCATAAGTATGAATGATTAAATTGAATTGGTTGGGATTGTTATGATGTGATAAGGATGGGTGTTGGTTGTATGTTGGATTTGAGGTTGGTTTGTGGTTGGTTTTGAATGGTTTAAAATTTGGAAATCGCGTAAACATAGCCGTCGTAACGTCCGATTTTCTTTGGACTGTTTTTGTGCATAGAATTAGGACCCGAGAACCCCCTGCTAGAATATGACCACTGCCATGTTTAGATAGCTCATGTTACGAGCTTCGTTTTGATATGTAGTTCGTTCGATTCCGATGCACGGTTTAGGAGAAACGACCGTTTCAAGTAACGGCGTTTCGCGAATGAAACTTTTTCCCTCGCCTTACTTTGAAACATAGGTTAAAGACCAAAAAGGGTTAATTAATGTATGAAACATTTATGGTAAGTGTGTTAGGCAGTTGGTAAGACACTCGCGAAGGAATCGCTTTAAAACTCGTAGAGGTTAAATTATTAAAAATGGTGGAGCCGAGGGTACCCGAGTGACTTAAGCAAATCAGTGAGCGCAAATCAAGCGTTAGAGTCTAAGTTAGTTAAAGTATAGATTTACAAGTGATTTTGGTTTAATTCCAACTTACTTGTTGTTTATAGGTTACCAGACTCGTCCCGAGCCTTTTATCACCCCAAGTCGCTCAGGAAAGTATTCTATCCGTTATACTGTTGTTGTGATGTATATATGTATTTGCATTATCTTGCGATAGATGCATGATTGGTTAATTAGCAAATGTTGCAATATATTGAAGCATGCTGCTATGGTATATATATATGCATGCCTGTTTCGTATTCTTTCCTTATATATCTGTTGATTCAGTTGATAATACCTATGCTAGAGGATAGCGGTAATTTGCATATACCCTTAGTATAGGGACCCAAAGGTGAAAATATTTTCTAAAACCAGGAGTCGAGGATCCCGAGTAGATTTTGTATATATGGATATAAATATATATATATATACTAATATATATATATGGTCATAGTTTTCAAAACTATTAATCGAATAAGGTTTATTCGATAACTTTAACTTTATTTTATTATTGAATATTATTTTGAATATTATTCGAAGGCGTATGACTCCTTTATATTAAATGAATATTATTTTGAATATTCATTCGAGGACTTATGACTCCTTTTACTTTATTAATGAATATTATTTTGAATATTCATTCGGGGACTTATGACTCCTTTTATTTATTTATCTGAATATTATTTGAATATTCATTCGAGGGCTTATGACTCTTTTATATTATTTATTGAATATTATTTGAATATTCATTCGAGGGCTTATGACTCAGTTTATATTATTTAATGAATATTATTTGAATATTCATTTGAGGATCTATGACTCCGATTATTTGCTGAGGTATATTCTTTATTTTATTAAAGAATAAGGTGTCAATAATCAAACTTATTTTCGATTATTCAAATAAAGATAATACTTTCATATAAGTATATCTTTGGTTATTTAATACTCGTTTCAAGTATAAGTTTTAATACTTCTACTTCAATTATTTTTATAAAGATTATTCTTTATGGGAATATTATTTAAATAATAATATTCAGTCATTTTCTAAATATTCTGGGGACTGATTTACTTCATTAAATCAGCTTTACTCCAAACACTCTATAAAGTGTTTTCGAGTCTTCAAAATGATTTTTAAAGTTAGAGCGGATCCCAAAACTCATTTTTATATTTAAGATCTTCCTTTTTTTAAGGGGATTTAAATACTCGCTCAAAACCTGGGGAATCCGGCTCTGTGGTGTATTTTATATTCGCAATGAGGTTGCAGTTTTGGTAAATGAATTGATTACTTGCCCAATGTTCGGGAAGTAAGCCCATCTAATTGAGTCGGCATAAGCGACAGGCCGGGGTACGGTCTATTATTGTGTAAGTGGCTGAGTGGCAGTCCATCAACGCGTAAGAGGCCGGGTGGCGGTCCAGCACAAGGTCCTTATGAGGCCAGGGTGATGACCGGTGGGGGATTCATCCATCTACTAGTAGAAAAGGTTACTTATTGGTATCTTTGCCTGATCAGCAAGATATCTGGTTTATGCCAAAATTCTTTTCCTTTCCAAAATTTATTGGATGTTTCAAACTCTGTTCATACTTTACATAACAGAGGTTCCAGGAAATGTTTAAGAGATATATATGTGGATATATATATATATCGGGACTAAATAAAGTATCTCGTAACTTTTTTCATTCAATAATATTTCAAAGATTGAATCTATTCAAGTCTTAACTTGTGGTCTCATCTATGGGATGTTTTTCTTAAAACTTATAATACTTTGAACGGTGGTAGTTCAAGTAGCTTTATAAATGATATAAGTGTGGTGAAGTATTGGTAACTTCATTCCTTGTTTTTACTTATATCTAGTAAGTAATTATCTTACACATGATAGAGATTCTATTAAGTATCCATTTAGATACTTATATTATTGTTATCACTATGTATTATCTTGCGAGCTGTAAGGCTCACTCTTGCTTTATTTCTTCATCACACAACAACAGTTAGGAGAGATGGCCAGACTCCAGCACACCCAGCGCAAGCGCGTGGGAAGCGTCCCGCGTCTTCCCGATGATGTTGTAGCTGCTATAGCTGCAGAGGTAGATCCATTGTAGTTCAGACCATCTACTTTTGAGAATCAAATTATGTATAATTATAACTTGTGGCAGATAATGGCAATTAACTGTAAATTTATCAAGTAATCATTTTGGGTTGTAATAACTTTTAAATGGTGGATTCAAAGACTTGTACTTATTTCAATTTCATCTCTGAGACTATAACGGGTTGTGGTGTGTGTTAGTATGGGGTCACAGCATGAGGTTATTCATTATTAATTAAGTGAAGTGATATTGTGGAAAGAAAGACCGTGACAACCCGGATCCCCGACCCCGGATCTGGGGGTGTTACATCCCAGGCAAAAGGAGAGGTTGAGAGTCACCAAATGCATGCTATTTCTTCCAGCATGGCAAAAGTAAGTGAGAGGAGTGCCACCTTAGAAGGTGAAGGTGAGGGTGTGAGGGTGTGTGTGAGCCAGGGGGAGCCCCTGATGCAAGAAAAGAGAGAAATTGAGAGAAAGGCAGGTACAGAAGCTATAAGGTTGGATCCAGCCATTGCTAGTGAGTTAATGAAAGTGGATGATGCAGATAAGGGAAGACAATTTCAGCAACACTACAAAGCTGTCATTGATAACATTTCCTTGGATGCTGACACTTTTACTCACCCTGTTTCAGCCTATCAATTATTGGCTGCAAAGGGCAATGTGGAGGCAGAACAGACACTACACATTGTACACACTTCAGAATCTCTTCTAAGAGACAAAGTTGCTGTCAACAGGCTGCCTTCTCAAGCTGGTGAGCCATCTGAAGAATTTGGAGTAAATTCTAATGATGATGACTCTAATTCTTTGAATGAGAGCATGAACTTAGGGGGAGTAGCAAGCCCAAGTTCTGTTCCTAATCTTCCTGCATGGGCATGGACCAAACCATCAACACCAGGAGAGTTTGGTGTCACTTTGGTCAAACAAGTCATGACAATTCAGCAAGCCATTCAGGAGACTCAGGATGCTGGCAGCAAGGCCATTCTTCAAGCTCATCTGGAATCTCTGCATCTCTTGCAGTTGCAGCATTACCAGCACAATCTAAGTGTGGATGAGCTCAAGCTGGACATTGCTGATCTGAAATCCTACAATGCTGAGAAATTGGATTCAGTTATACCCTATGGTACTATGCAAGATTTGTTGGGGAGACTAAGGAAGGCCTCTGATGCTGATAAGAGGTTGGCCAGATTGGAAGATAGGGTTCAAATAATTGAAGACTCAATGGTCACCATTCTTCAGAATCAACAAACTCAAACAAATCTCCTCATGCAGCTGGCACAAGCACAAGGCTTGACCCCTACCCTTGATGATAGCAAAAAGGGGGAGAATAAAGGGGAAGGGGAAGGAGAGCCATCTATAACAGTTCAGATTTCTCAAGTGCTAGTTCATGTCATCACAACTTCTCCACCAATTCAAGTCAAAGGAAAGCTAGATGGAATTGATCTAATCCAGATAGCAGCAGCTGAACTGCAAGTCAAAGAGCAAAGGAAGAAGATTGATGAAAAGATGCAACTAATATTTGGTTCTACAACTTCTCAATCACAATCTGTGAAGCATAGCACAAAAGTGGAATCAATTATTATGGAACTCAAGCCAGTAGGGAGGCATAAGGATGGAGAAACTTCTTCCAAAGATCTGCAACCTATGGTTCTCAAGCCCAACAACAGATCCAATAAGGACTCTACAAAGAATCCTCTAAAAGAGGTGGATTTTCCTCTTCCAAAAGCAGATGAGGACAAGCTTTTAGGAAGAAGTATTGCATATCTCAAAGAGACCATGGATGAGGTTGTAAGGAGAAACATGGCTATTATTTTCAGAGAGGGAAAGAGCATATGTGTGATGCAAGGACATCCCAAATTCTCAATAGCCAAGAAGGAAGAAACCAAAAGGTTGAAGGAAGAAGCCAAACAGCTAAAGGCTGACAAAAGAGCACAAGCAAAGCTTGAAAAACAGCTAGAGTCAAGTCAGGCTGATGATCAGAAAGTAATTGAAGACAAAGGTGAAGATGAAGCTATGGGGGACATGGTTGGTACTGAGATGGAGGAAAGAAGTAAGGAAGAATGGCAGAAAGGGAAAAGAAAGAAGGTCAATGTAAAGAGAAAGAAGGTAGATAAGACTGAAGAAACCCAATCAATATCCAAACCACTACCCTTTATTCCTGAACCCATTGTACCCGACCCCTTCATGAACATTCATGGTGAAACAATCATTCCCAAGGAGGAACCAATTGATTGGGACACCATCAAATTGCCCACCTTCCTAACCTCTTCTCCACCATCAAAGAAGCAGAAAAGAAGAATCAAATCAACACCCTCTAAAGCCTCAATCAAATTCACACAAAAGCCTAAGTCCAAACCTCAAAACTCTAAAGATGATTATGTTCACATCTGTGACATAAAAGAATTTTCAGACATTGAACTCTATCTGGATGAGCTGGAGGATGTAAGGGGAATAGCTGCCTACAGACAGCTACCAGAAAGACTAGTGTTCAAATACAAAGGAGTTGGGGAAAGAACATGGCCTCTTCACAGAATTCTGAATGAAGACTACACTACCTTGATTAGAGTCTACTCAGCCATACATAAGGATTCTGGCTTTACCAGAACTACCAGGACTGAGATTCTCAACAAGATTGCCAACATAAGGAAAACTTGGAGGGAGCCCAATGCTTTGCCTAGAACTTTACTCATTCAAGAGAGAGGTATTACAATTCACAAATCACCTCATTGGTTGATGGAGTTCGGAGATAACAAAGGAGTCAGAAGATTTTTCAGAATTGAAGATCAGCTAAAGATTGCCAGTAATGAAACTCTCAAGGATATGCAATCTAAGTTAGATATCAATGAAGAAGATGAAGCTGAATTCTACAGACAACTTCAACTTCAAATGGAGGAAAATGACAGGAGGCTAAGAAAGAAAACCAGGGATCAAAGGAAAAGAAAGTAATTTGCTCAAGCTAAAGGAGCACCCTTGGAAACAATGTAGTTCTTCAATTTCATCTCAGTATATACACTTTTGCAGCACTTTTGAATTTCTGCTTAGTTACAGTTTATATATTTGTTAAGTGTTTTGTTATCATCAAGCTAAACCCAAATTTATGCCTACAGTTATAGTAGACATAAATAGGGGGAGATTGTTAGGAATATGTGTATTAGTTTGATGATAAGTTCAGCAAAACACTTAAGTAGAAATCTAGTGTTTGTAGCCTCAACGGATAAGACCATCTTGGCTATCCATTGAAGGAGTGGCCTTACTTAGAAATAAGTTTGGTATTGTAGCACATCTCACTCTCTGGTTTTAAGCTGTAATTCTTAGATGTTGTTAGGAGATAATCAGTCATGTTGACTACTAATGGATGTACAAGTAGGAGGGCTAATTGTAAATATTTCATGCCTTGTAATTTTGTATAAGTGAAGAAGTATCAACTGATATTGAAGATCTTCAACGGATAAGAAACTAAGCTTCAACGGATGTCTCTAACGCTTCAACGGATAAGCGCTTCAACGGATAAGTGCTTCAACGGATAAAGCTTCAACTGCTAGAGCATCAACGGATAAAGCCATCAATGGATGAAAGCTTCAACGGATGCACTGCTAGAGCATCAACGGATAAAGCCATCAACGGATGAAAGCTTCAACGGATGCTCAGTCTCATAGCAGTTGATAGTGACAGTTAACAAAGCTGACAGAGGCACATGGATTGACAGAGATGTGGTAGCCTATTTCAGGAACAACAGAAAAAGCAGCTATTTTTAGTCTGGTTCAAAATGGAAAGTCAACAGATAATTCCATATTACACTGGATAAAAATGGAACAGAAGCAAGTGGAGAACTATTATCTTATTGTACTTTATCTTTCTCTTCACTTGTAAACTTGGTGATATATAAACCAAGTAGTAGCTAGTAATTAGAGAGGAATTTTCCCTGAGCTGTTTAGAAATATCAAGAGAGAAAATTATCTAGTTTGTACTAGGAAGCAGCTGTGATTTAATTTTGAATCACAGATTTTCTGAAATAACACATCTCTGGTGGAACAACAAATCCACCAGAAAAGTTTTTAAGTTCTTTGTGTTCATTACATTTGTGTTTGAATATATATCTGTCTGCATCAGCTCCAAGCAATTCACACATATTTGATCACTCAAACACTTAGTCTCTCAAACTGCTCAAAACTTGAAAAAGTTTTGAGATTTACATTCAACCCCCCTTCTATAAATCTCATTGTTAGTCCACTGGGAATAACATAAATTATTATCGAGACCGAAACAAGAAGACTAAATGAAGTATTAAATTGTTAATATTCAAATAATTGACTTAATTAAGTCAATTAAGTTGCATTTTACCATAAATTGCAGTATCACACTTAAATTAGTTAGGGCAGATGCGTATACCTTTGGCGAATCATCACTATCACTTTTCCTCTCATTTTCCAAGACATATTCATCAGAAACCTCATTGTCTTTCTCCTTCCCCTTGACATTCTGCACTGTAGGTGGAGTTGGATTAGTCTCATATTTACCTAAACCAAGTTCATCAAACTTTGCCCTGTTTTCTTGCACACATTTCATTTTAAGTAGCTCATACTTATTCATGCATTGCGACGGCTGTTTTGGTAACTGCAACACATTGTAACAGTTCCAATACACAATTAATTATCCTTGTTTTTTATTGATATGTTACACCAAACTTGCATTCTTGCTAGTTTAACTACATAGGGTCATAGGAAAATTAATTGCAAAATTAGTAAAAATGACTACCTTAACAGTAATGTCATTCTTCCCTGTACTTTTGCCATTTATCTTATCTCCCTGTAAATTCAACTTCCTTCTCGACGTTCCTTTGGGATTAACAGTTCCTTCTTCAAGTTCTGGAGTCTCCGCAACTGGCATATTACACTTTTATGGTGATAAAATCCTCGTGGGAAGCTCTGGTGACTTCTGCTTGTTCTTCTTTCTTTGTTGTTCATGTTGGAGCTGGTGTGAAGTCACTAATTTACGCTTCACTTGTTTCTTGGTTGACCCTGTGAAAGAATATTGAACAGTCATGGTAAATATATGGTTCTTCCTCGGTCGTATAATTACCCATGGCTGCATCTGAACTGAAGGCTCCACTTCTTTGTCAATAACAGTGTCAACATACAAATGAAGTTCATGATCTGGCTTAGTTTCATTTACAAGATCCAGCAATTCTTTATCGCATGTTAGCAATTTCCAACCATCAGCAGCTTTGGTGTACACCCCTCCAATTTCTGTCAACTTCATGTAATCCTTGACATATTCCATAAGCACGCTATATGAGAATTCTGAAGTATCCAGTCTATTACCAATAAAGCTTTGTCCACCGTGATAAGTAGTCTTTTTAAAAATTCCGCCATAGTGCAGATTTAAAGTCACACATTTTTCTTCCATCCTACATAAAATGGAAATAAGATTAGCAGTTAATATTTAAACAGCTACAAGCACATTTAAACAGATGCAATCTTAATAAAAAAAATAGAAATACATGAAAATGATATAAAAATTAGCACTCATATGCAATATTCATGCAAACAGATGCGAGCATATTTAAATAAATACAGTATTTATAAATGAACACTTTAAATATTGATGCAACATTAAAAAACAGAAATACAAGAAAATAATATAAAAAATAGAGATACAAGAAAATAAAAACAGATGCATTCGATTCAAATTTTAGCAGTTAATTTTTAAACCACAAACTTGATATATTCGGAGTACAATAACTAAACTAAGAAATACATGAATTTGTCTTAAGGATTATGTCTTGAACTGAAACAGATAATAAACATCTTGATTTTCCACTTCAGTTTTTGGAATAGGAATTTGTTTTTAGGTACATCAACCCTAAACCAATTAAATTCACCATCTTGATTAATAATATCATTCTGATGGTTATGGTCATTCTGATCTTCAGTTTGAGTTTGGTCATCGGCGATGTCACACTAGTCCCTTTGTTAACTTTTCAATAACATAGTGCACCATATTTTCAGTCGGATCTTCGACATAAAAACTTTGTTGCACTTGTGAAGCCATCACGTAGGGATCTGATTTGTTGTACAACTTTTTAAAATTCACTTTGGTGAAACCAAATGAATCCTTCTCTTCTTGGTACCAACAACACTTGAAAAGAACCACTGGAAACGCTCCCCAATAGTCAACTTTAATAATTTCTACAACTGATCCATTGTAATTGACGGCCCCGATGATTGGGTTTTCATCTTTCGCACTCGCAAAGCTAGTGGTTTCAACGGTCAAAAATACGCCGCTATTTTGTGTAGTGCATTTTGAATCTCTGTTTTTTATATGAAATCGAAATCCATTAACCACATAGCCATTAAACCTCCTAGCTGTTCAGTTAGGACCCAGTGCAAGCACACGCAGATCAATTGAAATGTTGACCATTTTTTCCACCTCTTTCTTCAACCATTTCCAAAAAACTTCGGAGTGTGTTTGTTCTCTTCTGTATTTTTTGAGTTGGCATCACTATCTACTAAAGTCCGATGGTTCCTATGAAAAATTATGTTGAAACAGTTTAAGAAGAAAGACAAAGTTCAAAATTTATAGTTTTCACTAAATGAAGTAGGGTCTAAAAACTTACTCGATCAATGTCTCAATTTCTTGATTGCCACAATTGAAAAGAATGTAGGTATGGCGCATTTTCCACTCCAAATCATTTAACTGAATAACTTTTCCGTCTTTATTTCTTCTTGTTCCAATATGATACTCTGGATTTGCTATTTTTGCTCCAAAATTAGTTGATTCAACACCCAAAAACCTTGAGTAGAATGTGACACACTCCTCAGCAAAGTAGCCTTCTGCAATTGAACCTTCGGGTTTGGTCCTTTACGAACTTAATTTTTTAGCTTTCCAAGATAACGCTCAATAGGATACATACATCGCAGGTGCTCCGGTCCACCGCACTAAATTTATTTACAAAAATGAATGGGAAGGTGCACCATGATATCAAAGAAGGCAGGGGGAAAATAATCTCAAATTCACAAAGGATGTCGACAATTTCTTCTTGAAGCCTCTTGGTATCATCCAAGTGAATGACCTTAGTCCATAGACCCCTAAGAAATACGCTAAACCTGATTAACGGTTTTGCAACATCAGCTTTTAATGATTTCTTCACAGCAAATTGTAACAAGTAGTGGAGTATAAAATGCATGTTGTTGCTCTTATACCCCGCTACCTGCCTCTCGTCTGTGTGCACATACATACTGATATTGGAGGCACAAATGTAAGGAAGTTTCACATTCTTCAATACCTTGCAAAACTGTTCTTTCTCCTTATTTGTCATGTCAAAGATTGCAGCAAAAATTTCAAGCTTCTTCCCATCGGCAGATTTGACCGGATGAAGGGACTTTCGAATCCCCATTTCTTGTAAATCCAAACGGGCAGCTAAGTGATCTTTTGACTTCCCCCCAATATTAAGTAAAGTACCTAATATTTTATCACAAATGTTTTTTCGATATGTATAACATCGAGGTTATGTCGGAGTAGATTATGCTTCCAATACGGCAAATCGAAAAAAATTGACTTCTTCTTAAATGGGGTGTTATTTTCTCGCTTTCTCTTCTTCTTAATATTTTCCCCAAAATGGTTTTTAAACCCAACCAACAATTGATCAACATCTGTTCCCTTTATTGGTTGTGGACTCTGCCTCGTTTCAATCTGGCCATTAAATTATTTCTTGTCAAACCTCCATTTGTGTGAGGGATCTAGAAACTTCTGTGATGCATATAACATATTTTTTTGCTATGTTTCAGATATTCCGAACATGTCTCATAATGACACACCGGACAGGCCAGCTTACCCTTAGTGTTTCAACCGGACATCATGGCGTATCTTGCAAAGTCGCTTATGGTCCACAACACCGCTACCCGTAAATTAAAATTATGATCAGTCATGGCATCATATGTTTGGACAACAAAATCCCATAATTCTTTTAACTCGGAAATTAATGGCTGCATAGACATGTCGATACTGTTTGAAGGAGAATCTGGACCCGATATCAACATCGAAAGAATTAAATTATCTTGTTTCATGCTAAGCCAAGGCGGGAGGTTGTAGTTTACTAGTATAATTGGCCATGTACTATGACTAGATTTTGTACGAAAAGGACAGAATTCATCAGCAGCTACGCCTAGTCTTATATTTCGCATTTTTGAAGAAAAATTGGGATAATTTGCATCCATTGTCTTCCAAGCTTTGGTGTCAGCCGGATGCCTCAATTTCCCATCTCTTATTCATTCTGTTGCATGCCATGTCATGAGCTTCGAGTATTCTTTGCACATGAACAGCCTCTGCAACCTCAGTTTTAAAGGGAAGTATCTCATCACATTTGCTGGAACCTTACTGATCAACTTGGCCGGATCATTAATAGCAGCTGAGCCTTTTTTTTCTTATAAAATCCACCTCGAAACCCCACAAGTATCACAAACTTGTTTATCTTCATTTTCGGCCCAGTATAACATGCAACTATTTGGACATACATGTATTTTCTTATAATCAAGACCTAGGTCTTTGATTATGTTTTTTGCAGCGTTGAAGGATAATGGCACATTGGCTTTTAGAAAGGCATCTTTTATTAATACTAATAAATCCCCGAAGGCGGACTCGGTAATCCCATGAACACATTTTAGGTAATAAAGTCTGATCATAAAATTAAGTCGAGAAAATTTTATGCAGCCCGGATATAGCGGTTGCTTTCCCTCTTCGACAAGGAGATAAAACTTTCTAGCCTCCGGATTTGGTCCTTGTTCGACATTCTGAAACTTCCTGCCCGTACAATCAAACATCGCTCCTAAATTATCTTCGAAACTGGTCCCCGTTTCACAACCATTAAATCCGTAGATTTTTTTACTTTGGCTTGTGAAATCTAACAAATCCACTGGACATGTAAAAAAGAAGGCCCTCTGCAAATTAGATGATCATAAACTACATCTTGACGATGCCACATACGATCATTATAATCTTTGCAGGGGCACTTCATTTCATCACCTTTGGAAAAAAGAGGAAATGCATTTTCCACAAACAATTGCATGCCCTTTTTATATTCTCTGCTGGATCTTGGAAGTCCTATCCAGTTATTCAGATCATTATCAGGTTCCATTTCTAAAACCTAGGCCCTTTCCAAGATTGCACCTATAAAGTCGAATCAATTAAATATATACATCATATTGATATTCATAGTAAAATAGCAATACAAACATAACAAAAAAATTATATATACAATATTTAACATTGTATTCCTCTTCTTCATGATACATGACATATATATAAACATTACTAAATATTATTAAAATAGAAATATATAAACATTATTAAAATACACTTATACACTATATATCCCTAATCATTTACACTACATTTTCAATTTAATTCAATTAATACTATCACTGGTTAAAATATAAGTTTTAAGGTTAGAATTGTTATTTAATTTTCTGATTTAGTTAGCAATATAATTCTCTACACAAAAAATATATAATTAAGTATGGTTATTGCTCGTAATAAAAAACAGAAAAGTAGACCAGGGCCATTAGATGACCTGTTCTATCTCAAATCGTACAAAATATAAATAATTGAATTTAGTCTATCTCAAATCGTACAACACACCGATAAGGGTAGACCAGGGCCATTAGATGATCTGGTATATCTCAAATCGTACAAAATACATATAATCGAATTAGTACAAAATATAAAATACATATGATCTGGTTTAATATACGTAATAACCTAAGCCATGAATAAACATAATTCCACAACTTATAACTCTCATTATTACTAATCAGTTCACAAAAAGTGTGAGATAGTGCGGAAGTAGCAAAAGGATGTATAAACATAACAACTTTCTCACATCAAAACAAGAAGCACATTTTGTAATGTTCTAATTTACCTCATCAGTAGGAGGAATATCAAACAAAACATAGTTATATAAACTGACATCGAATCGCATTACATTAACATTTTTGACACTTTCATTGAACAATCAGAAAATACCAAAACATACTAAATATCAACTTAACAACAAATAAAAAAATAAATCAAGGAAACATATAAATCAATTATGATAAGAAAAACAAACAATATACACATGTATACGACTAAAGACCCAAGTGAATATCAAAACCCAAGTATAAGTACATACCTTACTGAAAGCTTTAACTCCCGACTCTAAATGAGGAAAAGCCCCAATTGGAAAGCCCTAATCGACTGAAATTTCAAAATGAAATAAAAGACATTAGTACGGGCAAGTAAATATGTTTAAATTGGAGCAATTTAACAATGAAGTATGTTAACAATTACCGGTTAATCGGAGCAAAAATAAAAAAGCCCCAATTTCAAGACCTGAATGAAGAAATTAGTGTGGGCCTTTAAATTAGAGCAAAATAATGTGGGTATTCAAATACCAGATCCAAGAGACTCCAATTTCTTCTTCAAGAAACGAAGCAATTTTATGTGTTAGTTTAGATCGAAGAAATTTCAGAGAGAGAGAGAGAGTGAGGGACAGTTTTTTGTTAGTTTTTTGTCTAAGTCCCGATAATATGTAATTTGGGGGAGAAACTGCTGCTTTTTTCAACAAAATATTCAGCAATTTTTAATTTTTTTAAAAAAACTTTTAATAATTAAATTATTATTTATTAAATAATGAACCACCAAAATTACTTTTTTATTTATTTATAATAAATAAATTTCGTAATTTGTAGTGTTAGATATATTTGATAATGTCATGTCTAATATGATTTGTGTTTAGTTCTCAGATCTTACTTAAACAGGACAAATCAGTACTTAACTGGAAATCAGCACTTATACTGAAGTCAGAACTTAGGTTGTCAGAACTTAAGTTATCAGGAGATATTTATCAGGAGATAATATCAGGACTTAAGGAGACTTTCAGATAAAGAAGGCGGCTGATTGAAAGGAAAGAAGATCAAGACAAACGCAAGAAGAGATATGCATGAAGAAGGAATTCTATGAAGAATAGAATACTTGGAAGAAAAGATATATGATTGATATATTTTAGGAAGCAGAATTATATTCTATATCAATTAGCGATTATCTTGTAACTGTGTACTATATAAACACAGACATAGGGTTTACACTATAAGTGTTATCATTATCGAGAATAATATTCATTGTAACCCTAGCAGCTCTCGTGATATTTTGTTCATCACTGAGAGTGGACAGTTCTACATTATAACAGAGGTTAATAAAGTTTTTTTTATGTTACTTGTGTTCTTTGAATTCGATTTGATTGTACTATACACTGTATTCAACCCCCTTCTACAGTGTGTGACCTAACAAGTGGTATCAGAGCCTATCTGTTAACACACAAACAGTTTAAGATCCAAAAACAATCATGTCTGAAGCAGAAACTCCAACCAAGCCCACCAAAACTGAAGAACCTCCAAAGACTCAAATCCATAGTCGATATGAGACTATTAGAGTTCCCATACTGAAACCATCTGAATACCCCATATGGAAGGTGAGGATGACTATGTTTCTGGAAGCTACAGATCCAGAATATCTTGACAGAATCAATGAAGGACCTCACAAGCCAACCAAACTCGCTGTTGCAGTTGCAGGTGAAGCAGCAAAGTCTGTACCAAAGGAGAAGAGTGACTACACTGCTGAAGATATCGCATCAATTGCTAAGGATGCTAAGGTACGACACTTGCTGTATAGTACCATTGATAATGTAATGTCAAATAGGGTAATTAACTGCAAGACTGCAAAGGACATATGGGATGCCTTGGAGACAAGATGCCAGGGAACTGATTCGATTAAGAAGAACAAGAAGACTATACTCACTCAAGAGTATGAACACTTTGACTCAAAGCCTAATGAGTCATTGACTGATTTATATGACAGAGTTGTCAAACTCTTGAATGATTTGTCACTAGTTGATAAGGAGTATGATCTTGAAGATTCAAAACTTAAATTCCTGTTAGCTCTTCCTGAAAGTTGGGATTTGAAGGCCACAATTATAAGAGACAACTATAATCTTGAAGAAATAACTTTTGATGAAATTTATGGGATGCTCAAGACTCATGAACTTGAGATGGAACAAAGAAGCAAGAGGAAAGGAGGAAAGTCAAGGAAAATTGCTCTTAAGGCTGAGGAAGAATCCCTCAAAGCAGCTACCTCAAGGAAAGGCAAGGGAAAAGAGCTCATCACAAAGTCTGATACTGAGTCATCAAGTTCTGATAGTGATGATGACTCAGAAACTGAAAGCTTGCCAGAGATGGATGCTGATGAAGAGATGATGAAGCTGTGTGCTCTTACGGTGAAAGGAATCAGAAGGATTGCATACGGAAAATTTAGGAAGGAAAGAAGTTTTCCAGGAAAGGTGCAAGTTCTGATAAGAAGGGTTTCAGAAAATCTGAAGGCATAGGAGGGAAGTCTGACAGAGGAGATTACACAAATGTTAAATGCTACAACTGTGGTGAGAAAGGCCACATATCTCCTGATTGCAAGAAAGTGAAGAGTGACAAAGGCAAGGCTCTTGTCACAAAGAAGAAAAGCTGGACAGACACTTCAGA
This sequence comes from Apium graveolens, assembly GCF_009905375.1. Lineage (NCBI taxonomy): Eukaryota > Viridiplantae > Streptophyta > Magnoliopsida > Apiales > Apiaceae > Apium > Apium graveolens. Next base: position 73,080,721 of record NC_133654.1, read on the forward strand.
TTCTGAAAGTGAGGAGATCTATGCCTTGATGGCAAATGCTGATAGCAGTTCTGAAGCTGCTGAGTTAAAGGTACCTCAAACTACTTATGCCTTTCATACTAATGATATTAATGAGTTGAGAAGATACCTTAAAACCATGTTCATTAGTTATAGAGATCAAACTTTAACATGTGAAAGATTAACTTCTGAAAATCTTGCTTGTAAAAAGAGGAATGAATATTTAGAAAAAGAGTTACTCATGTTCCATCAAACTCAGAAAGATAGAGATGATGATTTCTATGTTAGGGATGAAATGCTTAAAATGAATGAATCTCTAAAAATTGAGTTAGAAAAGGAAAGAGAGATTATCAGGACTTGGACTAACTCTGGCAGAACAACTCAGAATTTGTTAAGTAGTGGAAACTAGAAAGAGGGCTTAGGTTATGGAGATGATAAGAATGACAAAAAAACTGTAGAAATTAAGCCTATAGTTGTTAAATAAAAGCCAAAGGTAAAACCTGTTAAGTTTGTAGCTGTAAAGTCTGATAATGAAAAATCAGAAGTTAAAGAGGAATTAACTTCAGACAAACTAAAACAGGAAAAGCCAACTGAAGTAAACGTAGGCTTAATGACAAAGAAACAGCTTAAGCAGAAGCAGAAAGATGTTAAGAATGTAAACAAGGTAAAGTCACCAAGGAAAAATAGGAATGGAAAGGAAAGTGTGAATAAAAGCAATGATTATAAGCCTGTTCCTAATGCTCCTAGAAAAACATGTCATAAATGTAGAAGTTCTAACCATCTACCTTCTTTTTGCAGGAAAAATAAGAACATAAACTCCTTACCTTCAAAGTCAGGAGTTAAGAGTCAGTCTATTAAATATAGGCCACAAAATCCTTGTTTTCATTGTGGTAGTTTATGGCATTCCATTTATACTTGTAAGGAATATCATAGTTTGTACTATGATTATTATAAAATAAAACCTTCTTTAAAGAAAGTAAGCATTGTTCCTTCTAGTGTAAGTTCTGATACAAAGTCTGATAGTGTAAATCCTGATAAGAAAAATGTTAACATAAACTTTGATGCTAAATCTGCTGCAAATGTTAACAAACTTAATAAGGCCAAAGGATCCAAGCAAGTCTGGGTCCTTAAAACTAATCATTAGTGGTCTTTGTGATTGCATGGCAATAGGAAAAACATCCTAGTTCTGGACAGTGGATGCTCAGGACATATGACTGGAAATAAAGCCCTGCTATCAGACTTTGTGGAGAAGGCTGGCCCAAGTGTTTCTTATTGAGATGGCAACATTGGAAAAACACTGGTATATGGCAATATCAAGCTTGGGAATGTCATCATTGAGAAAGTAGCTCTGGTCTCAGGACTTAAACACAATCTGCTGAGTGTTAGTCAAATCTGTGACAGAGGTTATCATGTGGATTTCTTTGAAGAACACTGTAAAGTTGTAAGAAAATCTACAGGAAAAGTTGTTCTGAAAAGATACAGGCATGGTAACATTTATGAAGCCAAGCTTTCAACAAGTACTGATGGTTCTACAATCTGTCTGTTAAGTAGAGCATCAATTGAAGAAAGCTGGAATTGGCACAAGAAACTCTCTCATTTAAATTTCAATAATATAAATGAACTAGTCAAGAAAGATCTTGTGAGAGGACTGCCAAAATCAGTATTTGCTCCTGATGGCCTTTGTGATTCATGTCAGAAGGCAAAACAAAGGAAATCTTCATTCAAGAGCAAGACTGAATCATCAATTCTTGTGCCTTATCACCTATTACATGTTGATCTATTTGGTCCCATGAATGTCATGTCTATTGCAAAGAAGAAATATGCTATGGTCATAGTGGATGAGTTCACCGGATACACATGGGTGTATTTCTTGCACACAAAAAGTGAAACTGCATCTATCTTGATTGATCATGTCAAGCAACTGGATAAATTGGTCAAAGATTCTGTGAAGATCATAAGAAGTGATAATGGCACTGAGTTCAAGAATTTGATCATGGAAGAGTTCTGCAAAGACCATGGAATCAAGCAGGAATTTTCTGCTCCTGGAACTCCACAGCAAAATGAAGTTGTTGAAAGAAAGAATAGAACTCTTATTGAAGCTGCATGAACTATGCTTGATGAAGCAAAGCTACCAACCTATTTTTGGGCTGAAGCTGTGCAGACTGCTTGTTTTACTCAGAATGCTACACTCATTAACAAGCATGGAAAGACACCATATGAGATGGTGAAGAAAAAGAAGCCAAATCTGAAGTATTTTCATGTATTTGGATGCAAGTGTTTTGTTATTAAGACTCATCCTGAACAGCTATCCAAATTTGATTTAAAAGCTGATGAAGGAATTTTTGTTGGATATCCACTTTCCACAAAAGCCTTCAGAGTCTACAATTTAAGAACAAGGGTTGTCATGGAATCTATCATTGTCTCCTTTGATGATAAGAAGATTACTGGACTTGAAGATTTCAATGATCATGATCAGCTGAGATTTGAAAATGAAGATTTAAATTCTGATACTGTAAATCCTGACAGTCTAAATCCTGACTGTTGTGAATATGTTGTGTACTTGATGATCACTTAAACAAAACATCTAAGTAGATTTTACTTAGTGAAATAATGTAGCACTCGACGGATAAGAATTATAGTCCCGATGGATAACTCATTATAGTCCTGACGGATGATTAACTTATTATCCATCGAGTGAGTAGCTTATGTAATAATAAGTTTGTAGCACAGTGATGTATGCACCTTTGTATAGAATCTGTAGTAGCATATAAGTCATGTTGACTTTAACTAGATATGCAGAATAGGTTGATTAACTGTACATAAGTAATGTCTTGTAATTCTATATAAGTGAAATGAAGTCAAGTGCCAAAATAGCTACCGACGGATGATTAACAAAGCCTTCGACGGATGATCAAAAGTCTAACAACGGATGTTTAACATAGCAGTCGACGGATGATCAATTAAGTCATCGACGGATGATCTAAAAGTCGACGGATGATCATATCAAGAATTCAAACATCAGTTGAACAGTGAAAGCTGACACACAGCTGTCGAGTTGGATACAAACACATTATGGAAGCCCATTAACTGGGTAATAGAGGACAAAAGCAGCAAAGATTAAGACTGTTAAATTTTATATTTGTTCAGTCTTTTTGACTTTGTAATCTTGGTATTATATAAACCAAGAGAGTAGCAAATAGAAAAATGACCGAGATAGCTGAGAAACACAAAAACAGAGAAATCTTTGTAAGCTTAATCTTTAACATTTCCTGTTTTCTCAGCAGTTCAATTTGTAAGCAGCTGTGGGCATTTCTGCACACAGATTCCTCTCGATATATTATATATATCTCTGGTGGAATTGTTTAAATCCCCCAGAAAGTTTTTAAAGACTCTTGTTTTTAATTACTTGTGTTTTAATTCATTCAAGTTTATATTCCGCATTGTGCTAATCAAAACAAATATATCAATAATCGAGTTGAACATTTTTATTTCAAGAAAAAGGTTCAAGAATTCCATTCAACCCCCCTTCTGTAATTCTTGCTTCATTGTTAAGGGACTAACAATTGGTATCAGAGCAAGCTCTTAATCTACAAAGAGTTTAAAGATCAAAACAATTCAGCAAGATGAACAAGAAAGATGTTGGAGTCAAGATTCCTTTTCTTGATAAAGATAATTACCATCATTGGAAGGAAAAGATGCATCTTCACATGCTCTCTCAAGATGAGGCCTATGTGGACTGCATATAAAGAGGCCCTCATGTTCCAATGAGAGCTGCAACAGGAAATGAGTCATCTGTTCCAAAGCCAAGGCATGAATGGTCTGATCCTGACATTGAACAAGTCAGGAAAGATAAAAAGGCCATGAACATTCTGTTCAATGGTGTTGATGCAGACATGTTTGATAACATCATCAACTGCAAGACTGCCAAGGAATTTTGGGACACAATACAGATAATCTGTGATGGTACTGAGCAAGTAAGAGAAAACAAAATGCAGCTCCTGATTCAGCAATATGAGCATTTTCACAATGAAGAAAGTGAATCACTCACTGACATTTTTAGTAGATTCCAAAAATTACTAAATGCTCTTAAGTTGCATGGAAGAGTCTATCAGACTAAAGACTCCAATCTGAAATTTCTCAGATCTCTTCCAAAGGAATGGAAACCAATGACAGTCTCATTGAGAAACTCACAGGATTATAAGGAGTTTACTTTAGAGAGACTGTATGGCATTCTGAAAACCTATGAGCTTGAGATAGAGCAGGATGAAAGAATGGAGAGAGGAAAGAAGAAAGGAGGATCCATTGCACTAGTTGTTGATCTGGAAAAGGAGAAGGAAGTGAAGATGGAAGCTGTGGAATCAACTTCAAAGGTCTGTGAAAGCAAGGGTAAGGGGCTAGCTACAGTAAATGAAGATTCATTGAGCCAAGATGACATGGAGGACATTGATGAGCACCTAGCATTCCTTTCAAGAAGATTTGCCAAGCTCAAGTTCAAAAAAAACTTTGGAGCAGCAAAGCCAAATAGAAACATGGTGGATAAGTCAAAATTCAAATGTTTCAAATGTGGCTTGGCAGGGCATTTTGCAAATGAGTGTAGAAAGTCAGATTCCAGTAAGAAAAGATTTAAGTCTGTAGATTACAAGCAAAAATACTTTGATCTACTCAAACAAAAGGAAAGGGCTTTTATTACACAAGAGAATGACTGGGCAGCTGATGGCTTGGATGAAGATGAAGATGTCAGCTATGTCAATCTAGCCCTTATGGCCAAGTCTGATTAAACAGAGACAAGTTCCTCAAGCAATCAGGGAAACAGAAGGAATCTTTCGTACTTGGATAGTGGTTGTTCAAGACACATGACTGGTGATTCTACCCTGCTCACAGGATTTAAGGAGGGAGCTGGCCCAAGTATTACTTTTGGAGATGACAGCAAAGGATATATTGTGGGATATGGATTGATTTCAAAGGACAATGTCATCATTGAAGAGGTTGCCTTAGTGGATGGTCTCAAACACAACCTGTTGAGTATCAGCCAGCTTTGTGACAAAGGCAACTCAGTAACCTTCAACAAAGAAGCCTGTGTTGTGACTAACAATCAAAACAACAAAGTGGTTCTCACTGGTGTGAGAAGAGGAAATGTGTATCTAGCTGACTTCAACTCAACTAAAGCAGAATCTGTAACTTGTCTTCTCAGTAAAGCAAGTCAAGATGAAAGTTGGCAATGGCACAAGAAGCTATCCCATTTAAACTTCAAGACCATGAATGAGCTGGTAAAGAAAGAGCTAGTAAGAGGCATTCCTCTAGTGGAGTTTACAAAGGATGGACTGTGTGATGCCTGCCAAAAAGGGAAGCATATCAAAGCATCATTCAGGAAGAAACTTGATTCAGCAATTGAAGAGCCTCTGCAACTGCTTCACATGGATTTGTTTGGACCAGTCAATGTATTGTCAATTTCAAAGAAAATATTTTGCCTAGTAATTGTAGATGATTTCTCAAAGTTCTCGTGGACATATTTCCTAAAGTCTAAAGATGAGGCTAGTGAAATCATCATCAATCACATAAGGCAAGTTAACAATCATCCTGATTTCAAAGTTAGAAGAATCAGGAGTGACAATGGAACTGAGTTCAAAAACTATGTCATGAGAGCATTTTGTGAGGAAAATGGGATCTTGCATGAGTTTTCAGCAGCAAGGACTCCACAACAGAATGGAGTAGTGGAAAGAAAGAACAGATCTCTTATTGAAGCTGCAAGGACAATGCTTGAAGAATCAAAATTACCAACTTATTTCTGGGCTGAAGCTGTAAACACTGCATGCTACACTCAGAATATCTCTCTGATTAATGAAGCAAGATGCATGACTCCTTATCAGTTGTTCAAGAACAAGAAACCAAATCTAAACTTTCTTCATGTCTTTGGCTGTAAATGCTATATTCTGAGAAATCAACCTGATCAAAATGGGAAGTTTGATGCTAAAGCAGATGAAGGAATTTTTGTTGGATATGTTGTTGGTAAAGCATATAGAGTCTACAATCTAAGAACCAACATTGTTGTTGAATCTATACATGTTGTGTTTGATGATAAAAAGATTGAAGGACTAAAAGATGGAGATTACCATGAAAGCCTCAAATTCGACAATGTTGAGATGGTCAGTGATGAAAGTGATGATGAGAGTGATCAAGAAACAGTGTCTAAGGATAATGTAGACAAATCTACCACCAATGAAGCACGTAATTCAACATACGTCGAGTTACATAATGCTTCATCCGTCGAAAGGCAATCTGTGTTATCCGTCGGGTTATCTAAAGGAGCAGGAAATCAAAGAAGGTCACCTATAGAAAGTACCCCTTTCTCAAATCAAAGATCCACAAACTCAGGGGGAGTTTCTAGCAATCGAAACACAATCACACATCAAGACAACATTGAGGTCTCTTCATCTAGAGCTAATCTACCTCAACCAAGGAAATGAACAAAAGATCACCCCTTTGAACTGATTATTGGTGATGTTTCTTCTAGAGTTCAAACCAGGAGAGAAACTCAAAAAGAATGTCTATACAGCAGCTTTCTGTCAAAGGAAGAACCAAAGAAGGTAGAAGAAGCCTTGTTAGATCCTGATTGGATTTTAGCTATGCAGGAGGAGCTAAACCAATTTGAAAGGAATAAAGTATGGAAGCTGGTACCCAAGCCTAAAGGAAAGAATCCAATAGACACCAAATGGGTATTCAGAAATAAGATGGATGAAAATGGCATAGTAGTAAGGAACAAAGCCAGATTGGTTGCTAAAGGCTATTGCCAGCAAGAAGTAATAGATTTTGATGAAACATTTGCTCCTGTTGCAAGACTTGAAGCCATCAGAATCTTCTTAGCCTATGCAGCCCATGCCAATTTCAAGGTCTATCAAATGGACGTCAAAAGTGCCTTTCTGAATGGAGATTTGGAGGAAGAAGTGTATGTTAGTCAACCTCCTGGCTTTGAAGATCCAAATTTTCCAGAGTATGTCTATTATCTACTGAAAGCACTTTATGGACTGAAGCAGGCACCTAGAGCCTGGTATGACACTTTATCAAAGTTCCTTTTGGAAAATCACTTCACAAGAGGTACTGTAGATAAAACTTTATTTTTCAGAAATGTTAATGGGTCTAGCATACTTGTTCAAATTTATGTAGATGATATTATCTTTGGCTCTACAGATGAGAAACTTTGTAAAAAGTTTGCCAAACTGATGCAAAGTAAGTATGAAATGAGTATGAAGGGAGAACTAACTTACTTTCTTGGTTTACAAGTTAAGCAAGTTAGTGATGGAATATTCATTAGTCAAACTAAATATATTTTTGATCTTTTAAAGAAGTTTGATCTAATGGATTGTACATCTGCAAAAACTCCCATGGCCACTACAACTAAGCTTGAACTAAACACTACTGAAAAGTCTGTGGATATTTCAAGCTATAGAGGCATGGTTGGCTCACTTCTGTACTTAACAGCTAGCAGGCCAGATATAATGTTTGCTACATGTTTATGTGCTAGATTTCAGGCTGATCCTAGAGAGTCTCACTTGATAGCTATTAAGAGAATTTTCAGATATCTCAAAGGAACACCAAAACTTGGAATTTGGTATCCTAGAGATTCTGGTTTTGATCTAACTGGTTATTCAGATGCAGACTATGCAGGTTGCAGAATTGACAGAAAAAGCACAACAGGAACTTCTCAATTTCTAGGAAACAAGCTTGTGTCCTAGTTCAGTAAAAAGCAAAATTCAGTTTCTACTTCTACAGCTGAAGCTGAATATATTGCTGCTGGCAGTTGCTGTGCACAGATTTTATGGATGAAAATCAATTGCTAGAATATGGTTTGCAAGTTGAGAGGATTCCTATTTTCTGTGATAACACAAGTGCAATTGCCATCACTGAAAATCCAGTGCAACATTCAAGGACAAAGCACATAGATATCAAGTACCATTTCATAAGGGAACATGTAATGAATGGTACTGTAGAGTTACATTTTGTTCCAAGTGAGAAGCAACTTGCAGATATTTTTACGAAGCCACTGGATGAATCCACCTTTTCTAGGTTGGTAAGTGAGTAAGGTATGCTTAATTACTCTTGAATCTATCTGAGTTATTTTGCAAATTGAAAAGTAGCCAGAAATTTAACTGATATTTTAGTCTTGGATGAAATTTTGGCTAAGTCAAAATTTTCATCTCGACGGATGACCATTATCCATCGAATTGAGTCATCCGTTGATATACAATGTGCAAATAAAAATCAACTATTTTTCTGGAATCTTTTAAAACTCGACGGATAACAGTTTATCCTCATCCGTCGAAGTGTCTAAATCTTAACCGTTAATTCCCTGAACATTATCCATTGAGTTTACTTGCAGTTTGTAAGCATTACACGACGGATAATGAGTGGAATTTTTACAGTTTATTTTTAAAACGGCTAATTTAGGCAATTTCTATTGGGTAATTTACTTCTCTTTGTTACTTTTATCCGTTATTTTTGAGCAAAGTATAAAAGCTTATTTCATTCTAATCATTTTCTTTTATCATTCTCAAATTCAACTGTGGTTATTTCATTCTCTCTCAAGCAAAAATCCTCTTTCTCTTCAAGCTTTAATTCTCTAACAATGGCACCCGTAGTAAAGATCATGTCACAGACTGGGTTCATCTATGAGAAGAACAACTTCACTGCTTTGGTCAATAAGGGTATCCAGCAATCATAAGACTATCACAGGATGATGGACTTCATGAAAAACTGTAAACTAAGTTATGCCATGCTGGAATCACCCATAATTTACTGTGAAGTTGTTGAAGAGATGTGGACAACAGCAATCTACAACTCTACTGACAAAACCATCACTCTAACTATCAAAGATAACGAGTTCTGTATCAATAGTGATGTAATAAAAGCATGTTTCAAGATTCCTGATGATAATGTAACTGCACCACACACTGACACTGATATTCTCAATATACTCAATTCCATTCATTATGCACTTCCTACTACAAAACTAAGTGACATTAGAAGACTAGGTCTTAGGAAGGAATGGAGTTACATGTGTGATGTTGTAACTAAAGTCTTTTCTGGAAAAATCAGTAATTTTGATTCTGTGAACATTTCCATGCTTAACATGCAATACATGCTAGTTACAGAAAAATTTTACAATTTCAGTGACCTTATTGTGTATGAGTTAGGTTTTAAACTAGGTGACTTAGCCAAAAGAGGAAAGAATGTTTACTATGCTAGATTTTTTATGCTTTTGGCTAACCATCTTTGTCAAGAGATTGTACTTGAGAACCCAAACAACAAATTGGCTTGTTGGGTTCAAGAGAGAAGAATCATTGCAGACTTGAACAGAGCCAACCATCACAGGGATGTGTCAATGTTCTATTTCCCTGCATTGCAGACACCTCAGGTAAGTGAGGTAATGTAACACCCCCAAATCCGGGGTCGGGGATCCGGGTTATCACGAGTTCCATTTCCCTTAATAACACCCAATCTTAACACACAATCAACTACTCTGAACTGTGACCCCACAATAAACACACACACCACAAGTTATAGTCTCAGAGATGAATATCCAAAAATAATCACAAGTCATTTTATTCCACAATTATATGTCAATACACCTTAAAAAGGTTTCAGAATAAATTTACATTTCTTTGCCATTATTACAATTCATAAATATACATAATCTGGTACGTCAAAAGTTGAAAGCCTAGCCTATTGGTAATTTCTACCTCAGCTACAGCGGCCTCAACGCTTCCCGAAAGCTGTGGAACATTTCCTATCCGCTTACGAATTGGGAGCTTGGTCCTGTTCATCTTGTCTATCTGATGTTGTGTGATGAAAGAAGAAAGCAAGGGTGAGCAGCAAGCCCACCAAAATAATATGTATAATGATTAACAATATATGAGCCTTCTCATAGTACTCATGAAAATCTTGGTCAAAAGAAATGAACCAAGTTTGATATCTTAATGCGATGAAGTCGCAAAATATTCAGTATATATATATATACATATATACTTTTCAAAATATTGGAAGTCCTCTTCCATGCATAATACACACAGAGTTCCAGTGTATAACTGTATATAAAAAAATATCGTTGCAAGGTGATCTCATATATCTAACCTTGTCTCAACGTTTTTCTGAAAATCTTTGTCATGCATAAGATAATCATTTACTAGATATAAGTTTAAAAGATGAAGTTACAAGATACTCCAATATACTTATATCTTTTCCAAATACTACTTGAACTACCACCGTTCAAGTTATAATTAGTTTCAAAAGTTCATCACATAGATGAGACTACAAGACAAGATTTGAATAGATTAAATCTTTGAAATATGATTAAAGGAAATGAAGTTATGATATACTTCATTAAGTTCTGATATATATATATATATCCACATATACATCTTCTTTATACATTTCCTGAAAACCTCTGTCATGTAAAGTATGAACAGAATTGCAATATCCAATAAATTTGGAAAGGAAAGAATTTTGGCATAAACCTGATATCTTGCTGATCAGGCAAAGATACCAATAAGTAACCTTTTCTACTAGTAGATGGACGAATTCCCCACTGGTCATCACCCTGGTCGCAATAGGACCTTATGCCGGACTGCCACTCAGCCACTTAGGCATTTGATGGACTCCCACTGAGCCACTTACACTATTATGGACGCCCACTGAGCCCATGTTGCTTATGCCGACTCGATAGATGGACTTACTTCCCGAACGTTGGGTAAGTAATCAATTCATTTACCAAAACTGCAACCTTGTTGCGAATATAAAATACACCACAGAGCCGGATCCCTCAGGTTTTGAGCGAGTATTTAAATCCCCTTAAAAAGGAAGATCTTAAATATAAAAATGAGTTTTGGGATCCGCTCTAACTTTTAAAAATCATTTTGAAGACTCGAAAACACTTTAAAGAGTGTTTGGAGTAAAGCTGATTTAATGAAGTAAATCAGTCCCCAGTATATTAGAAAATATCTGAATATTATTATTCAAATAATATTCCAATAAAGAATAATCTTTATATAAATAATTGAGGTAGAAGTTGTAAAATTTATACTTGAAATGAGTATTAAATAACCAAAGATATACTTATACGAAAGTACTATCTTTATTTGAATAATCAAGATAAGTTTGATTATCGACACCTTATTCTTTAATAAAATAAAGAATATATCTCAGCAAATAATCGGAGTCATATATAATATACTCGGGAATATTGACTCCCGGTTTAGAAATATGTTCACCTTTTATCCCCTATACTAAGGGTATACGCAGCCACTTGCTTATTTCTAGCATAGGTATTATGCAACTATAAGCATTGAAATCAACAGATAGATAACCAGATTACGAAACAGACATGCATATATATACCATATCAGCATGCTCCAATATATCGCAAAATTTGCTAATAACAAATATGCATTTATCATAAGATCATGCATATACACATATACATCACAACAACAGTATAACGGGTAGAAAACTTGCCTGAGCGACTGGGGGTTACGAATGGCTCGGACGAGTCTGGTAACCTATAAACAACAAGTAAGTTGGAATTAAACCAAAGTCACTTGTAAATCTATACTCTAACCAACTCAGACTCTAACGCTCGTTTTGCGCTTACTGATTCTCTTACGTCACTCGAGTACCCTCGGCTCCACCATTTTTAATAATTTAACCTTTACAAGTTTTAAGGCGATTCCTTCGCGAGTGTCTTACCAACTGCCTAACACACTTACCATAAATGTTTCAAACATTAATTAACCCTTTTTGGTCTTTAACCTATATTTCAAAGTAAGGCGAGGGGTAAGGGTTCGTTCGCGAAACGTCGTTACTTAAAACGACCGTTTCTCCTAAACCGTTCATCGAAATCAAACGAACCACATATCAAAACGAAGCTCGTAACATGAACTATCTAAACATGGCAATGGTCAAAACCTAGCAGTGAGTTCTCGGGTCGTAATGTTATGCACAAAAACAGTCTAAAGAAAATCGGACGTTATGACGGCTATGTTTACGCGATTTCCCAATTTAAAACCATTCAAAACCAACCCAATTCAACCTCAAAACCAACATACAACTAACATCCATCCTTATCACATCATAACAACCCCAACCAATTCAATTTTAACATTCATACTTATGCCTAAGCTTGAATTTAACTATACTACATTCTTTTAACCAAAACAACAAGATTTACCAATCCGATTTAATACCATTTCAATCCCAAACTCTAAATCACAAACATCAAGCTACAATATCACCCTACTAATCAAAATAATCTTATAATACATAGGAATCTAGGGTTTGGAGATGATATACCTTCCTTGAAGTGGTGGGAGGAGCTAGGAAGCCTTAAGAAGCTTTGAGAAGTCTTAGGAATGCTTGGATCTTCAAGGAAATCAAGAAAAATTTCAAGTTAAAAACTTGAAAACACTATTCATTATCTTCTTCTTTGATTAAATGAAGAAGATTGAGAAGGAATTGATGGCTTAAACTCATGATATAGCCCTAACTAAGCATAAGGATGATTAGGGAATTAACTCACCAATTTAGGAAGCTTGGATCTTTGATTTTGAAAAATTCTTGCCTTTAAACATGAAAAAGCCGAGAGCAACTTTTGTTGATGAGAAAGAAATGTTTTTGTGTTTTGATGAAAATGATTTGCTTGGCTTGGTTGATTTGGTTTTGTTTTTGATTTAGTTAATTACCTAGTTGCCCTTGATTTTGTGTGGTTAAAAAGCCACCACATCTCCTTCCTTCCCATGTCATGCTTATGTCATGCTGTGATGTCATCCTTCCCTCTTTGTCCTCCTCTCATTGGTTGGGTGACATCACTCTCTCTAATCCCTTTTGATTAACTTCCTAATTGTTTGCCTAATGACCGCTGATCTGCTATACGGCTCGCTTAACTTTCGTTTTCGTTTATCGTTTGAGGGATCATACCCGGGATCTTATTACTTAGGTTCCCTTAACCTTTCTCAATACATTATATTCCTTTTTATGATCCTCTATTATAATCCTTTAATTTAAATCCTTTTATCCTGTTACCTTATACTCAATTCTTTCCGTATCTATTGGATTTCCGGGAAAAATCAAAGTGTTCGGAATTGGATTCTGACGATCTTTGCATACACTTATATACCATATAGAGTACTAATAAAATCTCAGAATATCCATATCAGAATCCCTACATAGTTTGGCATGAAAAGTTTTCTCATTCAGCAAAAACACTATTCATAAGGGTTTCAAAAATTTTCCAAAAATTGGGGTTATTACAGGTAAGTTCATCCATACCCTCAACCATTCCAATCTCCTCTAATTCTTTAAGTTCAGGCATAGCTATGGAAACTGTGACAATGACCAAACAGTTGCCTACCAAAGCTGCCAAAACAACTATAATTTCCAAATCCAAATTAAAGAAAACCCCCTCTGGTATCTCTCAAAAGGTACCAGTTGAAAAATCTACCAAAGCCAAAGAGGGAAGTGTGAAGAAGGGACAGATAGGTGAGGGAAGGGGTGAACATCAAAGAAACCCCAAGGATAAGGTTGGAGAGATGAGTGAACCCCAGCCCAGCCATACTGCAGTTTCCAAACAAACTGCAGTGCTTAAAAAGGACAAAAGCTCACTTCTAGCTGCATCCTCCCAAAAGGATGTGGCTATTGAACAAATCTCTCATCCAAGAGCACAGACCAAGAGGGTTAGGGACACAAGCTCACCCCAAACTTACACTAGAAAGAAGAAATCCAAAACAACTGGGGATGCACAGGGCACACACACAGTGCAAACTGGTGCTAAAGTCACAGTCCCTGCACCTTCTCAAATTCAGATTGATGTGGCTCCAATAAATGTGGAGTCACAGCCAAAATCTCTCATTATAGAAGCCACTGAAACACCATACTCAACAACTAACTCACTGGAAGTGGACATGATAAACACTTCAATTCCTGATTCCTCTTCTTTAACTATATTGGGGAAGCCAAAATCTAGTGCAAGTGAGCATCATCTTTTAGATGATTTGTTGGCTCACTTACCAATTCTTTCAGATTCTATTGTGACATCTGTGCCTCAAATAACTTCAATCAACACAGAGTCTACAATAGTTTCTCTTCCCACCTCATTCATTTCTACTCTCTCGATGGATATTGCTCATCCGTCGAGTAGTGATTGTATCCCGACGGATAAGCTTAACAGTAGTTATCCGTCGGATAGCTTTACCACTCACCCGACGGATATCACTTATCCGTCGAGTGTCTCTGCACAACTTCAAACTTCAATAATTTCAAGTGCAGAAGATTTAGTGGTAATACAATCACTCTTAGAACTGAGAGAGGAGAGTGCATTGAGTGAGAGGCTGGGTTGCTCCCAGACAAAAGGTGAGGAAAAGAGTGAATCTCAGCAATCCATTTCTTCAGGATTGGCAAAAGTGAGTGAGAGGAGTCCCACCTTAGTAGGTGAAGGTGAGGTGTGAGGGTAGGAGCCAGGGTGAGACCCTGATGCAACAAAAGAGAGACTATGAGAGAAAGGCAGGTACAGGAGAAATAAGGATGGATCCAGCCATTGCTGGTGAGTCAATGATTATGGATGATGTTGAAAAGGAAACACAATTTCAGCAATATTACAAAGCTGTAATTGATAATATTTCCTTGGATGCTGACACTTTTACTCACCCTGTTCTAGCCTATCAATTATTAGCTGCTCAGGGCAATGTGGAGGCAGAGCAGACTTTGAATTTAGTGCACACCACAGAATCTCTTCAAAGAGATAAAGCTGCTGTTAACAGGATGCCTTCTCAAGCTGGAGAGCCATCTGAAGAATTTGGAGTAAATTCTAATGATGATGACTCTGGTTCTTTGGATGGAAGCATGAACTTAGGGGGAGCTGAAGGCCCAAGTTCTGCTTTAAGTTTACCTGAATGGGCATGGGCAAAGGAATCTACACCAGGACAGTTTGAGGTATCTTTGGTCAAACAAGTAATGGATATTCAACAGGCCCTTTAGGAAACTTCAGATGCTGATACCAAGGTTGTTCTTCAAGTTCACCTAGACTCTCTACATCTAATGAAGATCCAGCACTTAAGACAGAATCTCAGTGTGGATGAATTGAAAAGAGATATAGCTGACTTGAAGACCTATAACTCTGAGAAGATGGATTCAGTAATGCCATATGGTACCATGCAAGATCTACTACTAAGATTGAGGAGAGAATCAGACTCTGAAAAGAAGCTAGCCAAACTGGAAAATAGAGTTCAAGTTATTGAAGATTCAGTGGCTATTCTTCTTCAAAATCAACAGACTCAGACAAATCTTCTCAGGCAACTGGCTAAAGCACAAGGCCTAACTCCTCAACTTGATGATAACAAAAAGGGGGAGAGAGAATCAAGTAAGGGGGAGAAAGGACCAACAGAGGGGGAGAAACTTCTAGTACAAATCAGCAAAGTAATTGTACTTTCAATTACTATCTCCAAGCCACTAGTTGCAGATGGTATAGATCTAATTGAAGCAGCAGCAGCAAATTTGAAAGTTGCTGAAAAGGGAAAGTTGAGTTTAATCAACTGGGAAAAGATTGATGAGGAAATTCAGAAAAAGTTTGAACTAGTCAAGGAGCCAGTTAAGTCAGCCATCCATCACTCTCATGTCAAGCCAATCAGTGTGAATGAGATGAGCATGAACTATCTGGAGAAAGGACAATCTTCCTGCATCAAATCACAAAAGGCTGAAATAATTCTCAAACCAAGGGCAAATTATCCAAAGTCATCTTTGAAGAATCCCTTGGATATTGTGTATGAGACACCCAAGCCTGATGAAAAGAAGCTTCTGTCAAGATCCATTGTCTTCTATAAAGATCCAGCTGATTCAGCCTCAAAAAGGAGAATTGCTAAGATATTCAGAAATGGAAAGGAAATTTGTGTGGTAGCTGGACATCCACAGTTTTCTCAAGCAAAGAAAGAAGAAAAAGCAAGATTAAAGAAGGAAAAGAGGCAAGCTGCTCTAGATGCAAAGAAATCTAAACAAAAGAAAGAGCAGATTGCCATATTGGCCAAGCTACAGGCTGTAAACTCTTCTCAACAAATTCCCTCTCAACCATCTGAAGCTGCTGAATCAAAGAAGAAGATTGAAGAACAGAAGAAATCCCCAAGAAAGAAGGAATTGGCTAGAAGAACAAAAAGGAAATTGGATGTTGTTGACAAGGAACTGGAGGATCAATTTCCTAAGGAATCCACTCAAGCTAAAACTCTAGCATCAAAGCCCTCTGTGGTATTTGAAGACATAAGGGTGGTGGACCCCTACAGGAACATACATGGAGAGCCTATTGTGCCAAAGGATGAGCCAATAGAGTGGGATAAATTACCAATTCCTGACTTCAACTTGCCAATCCTTACCAAGCCAAAAAGGACAAGATCAAGGGCAGTCAAGAAAGTGAAGCTGTCACCTCTCAAATCCAAGTCAGTAGTCAAAGCTCAACCAAAGGTCAACAGGGGAGACTACTTGAACTTGTGTGACATCAAAGAATTCTCAGATCTAAACCTTTATCTGGATGAACTGGATGAAGTAAGGGCAATTGATGCATACAGAAACCTACCTGAAAGGTTGGTGTTGAAGTACAAAGGAGGAAGGGAGATTTAGTGGCCTCTTCATAGGATACTTCAAGAAAGCCAAGCTGTGTTGATCAAAGTCTATTCATCCTTCAAGAAAAACTTTGGGTTCAATGTAACTGCAAGAAGACTAGTATTGAAGAGGATTGAAGAGCTGAGTAGTGCTAGAGCTAAAGATGCACTCCCAAAAACTTTAATCATCCCATACACAGGGAGAAGAGTGCATCTAAGGCCCTACTGGCTGATGGAATTCATGGATGACAAGGGTGTGAAAAGATTCTTCAGACTAGAAGACCAATTGAGTATCTCTAGCAATGAGACTCTCTTGGAGATGCAAGAAATGCTAGATCTCTCAGAATCTGATGAACTAGAATTCCACAGGCAGCTCCAGAATCAAATTGAAGAAAACAACAGAAAGCTTGGAAGAAGATCTAGACCTTCAAGAAACTAGAAAAACCTGCTCATGCTAGAGGAGCATCTTGAATTGACTGTGAGCCAAACCTTGTACATTTTGTTTAATTGAAGCACTTTCAGTTTTATCTACTTATCTTTAAATATATATGTTTAGGATGTTTTGTTATCATCAAGTGTCTCTTAATTTATGGTTACAATTCTAGTAGACATAAATTGGGGGAGATTGTTATGAATATGTTGTGTACTTGATGATCACTTAAACAAAACATCTAAGTAGATTTTACTTAGTGAAATAATGTAGCACTCGACGGATAAGAATTATAGTCCCGACGGATAACTCATTATAGTCTCGACGGATGATTAACTTATTATCCATCGAGTGAGTAGCTTATGTAATAATAAGTTTGTAGCACAGTGATGTATGCACCTTGGTATAGAATCTGTAGTAGCATATAAGTCATGTTGACTTTAACTAGATATGCAGAATAGGTTGATTAACTGTACATAAGTAATGTCTTGTAATTCTGTATAAGTGAAATGAAGTCAAGTGCCAAAATAGCTACCGACGGATGATTAACAAAGCCTTCGACGGATGATCAAAAGTCTATCAACGGATGTTTAACATAGCAGTCGACGGATGATCAATTAAGTCATCGACGGATGATCTAAAAGTTGACGGATGATCATATCAAGAATTCAAACATCAGTTGAACAGTGAAAGCTGACACACAGCCGTCGAGTTGGATACAAACACATTGTGGAAGCCCATTAACTGGGTAATAGAGGACAAAAAGCAGCAAAGATTAAGACTGTTAGATTTTATATTTGTTCAGTCTTTTTGGCTTTGTAATCTTGGTATTATATAAACCAAGAGAGTAGCAAATAGAAAAATGACTAAGATAGCTGAGAAACACAAAAACAGAGAAATCTTTGTAAGCTTAATCTTTAGCATTTCCTGTTTTCTCAGCAGTTCAATTTGTAAGCAACTGTGGGCATTTCTGCACACAGAGTCCTCTCGATATATTATATATATCTCTGGTGGAATTGTTTAAATCCACCAGAAAGTTTTTAAAGACTCTTGTTTTTAATTACTTGTGTTTTGATTCATTCAAGTTTATATTCCGCATTGTGCTAATCAAAACAAATATATCAATAATCGAGTTGAACATTTTTATTTCAAGAAAAAGGTTCAAGAATTCCATTCAACCCCCTTCTGTAATTCTTGCTTCATTGTTAAGGGACTAACACTGACAATTCAAATCCTTATACTACAAACTCTGATGGATTAAACTCTGATGTTGTTGAAACTGTGGTGACTACGCCAAAGGAAGATGCACCTGTGCAGGGGGGGCATACTGAAGATACAACCACATCTAAAGAAACAGCAGAACCTACAACTAGCTCTTCAAGCTCTGATTCATCAAGTTCTGATGAGCTAAGTTCTGTTAAGTCTGGAAACTCAGACTATGAAAGATCCAAATCAGAGAGCATAGTTTCAGAGGGAGCATCAGAAAATGTTGATGAAGATAGCATGGATCATGGGGGAGCATCCAGTTCTAGAGAAAACCTTCCATCTGCAAGGAAGTGGACTAAATCACATACACCTGACTTAATAATTAGAAATCCTGATACAGGTGTCAGAACTAGAATAGCTACATCAAATGAATGTCTCTATAATTCTTTTCTTTCTCAGACTGAACCAAAGAAAGTGGAAGAAGCTCTTCAAGATGCTGATTGGGTGCAAGCAATGCTGGAAGAGTTAAATGAATTTGAAAGAAATAAAGTCGGGACCCTAGTGCCAAGACCTAAGAACAGATCTGTTGTTGGTACAAAGTGGGTGTTCAGAAACAAAACTGATAGTGATGGCATAATTACAAGGAATAAAGCAAGGCTGGTTGCAAAAGGATATTCTCAACAAGAGGGAATTGATTATGATGAAACATTTGCACCAGTTGCTAGATTGGAAGCCATAAGGATATTTTTGGCTTATGCTGCTCACAAAAAGTTTACAGTCTTTCAAATGGATGTGAAAAGTGCTTTTCTTAATGGAGAATTAGAAGAGGAAGTATATGTTGAACAACCTCCAGGCTTTGTAGATTCCAAATTTCCAAATCATGTCTACAGGCTTGATAAAGCAGTTTATGACCTTAAGCAAGCTCCAAGAGCATGATATGAGACTTTAGCTCAGTTTCTTCTGGAAAGTGGATTTAACAGAGGAACTATTGACTAAACACTGTTCTACCTCAACCATGGAAATGACTTACTTTTGGTGCAGATATATGTTGATGATATCATTTTTGGTTCTACAAATAATAGACTTTGCAAAAGTTTGCCAAACTGATGCAGTCAAGATATCAAATGAGTACGATGGGGGAACTTAGCTATTTTCGGGCCTTCAAGTCAAGCAGAATGCAGAAGGCACTTTTATTTGTCAATCCAAGTACACCAAAAATTTGCTGAAGAAATTTGGAATGCAAGATTGTTCAAGTGCATCCACTCCCATGGCCACTGCAACAAAATTGGATAAAGATACTGGTATATCAGTAGATATTACTGATTATAGAGGTATGATTGGCTCACTATTCTATCTAACTGCTAGTAGACCTGATATCATGTATGCTGCCTGTCTTTGTGTAAGATTTCAAGCTGATCCAAGAGAACCTCACTTAACAGCTGTGAAAAGAATTTTCAAGTATCTTAAGGGTACAGCTGATCTGGGATTGTGGTATCCCAGAGAATCAGACTTTAAGCTAATAGGTTACTCAGATGCAGATTTTGCAGGATGCAAAATTGACAGGAAAAGCACAAGTGGAAGCTTCCAATTTCTTGGAGGCAGATTAGTTTCTTGGTTTAGCAAGAAATAAAGGTAAATTTCCACTTCAACTGCAGAAGGAGAGTACATTGCTGCAGGAAGCTGTTGTGCACTGATTCTTTGGATGAAGAATCAGTTACTGGATTATGGGTTAACATACTTTAAAATCCCTATTTACTGTGATAATCAAAGTGCTATTGCTATGACAGGTAATCCAGTTCAACACTCAATGACAAAGCACATCAGCATTAGGTACCACTTCATAAGGGAACATGTGGATGAAGGTACAGTAGAATTGTACTTTGTTCCAACAGATCAACAACTAGCAGATATCTTCACAAAACTAATGTGTGAAGCTACTTTTACAAGATTGGTAAAAGAACTTGGAATAGTTTCAGGTTCTTTCTCTAAATCTGCTTAGTTTATGTTCTGATACATCAGATGTTATGATCAGTATTTACAGATATTACTATCTTTGTGTATTCTGTGCTTAAATTGAAAATTGCTTAAGTGCTGATTGTTGTCTGATGTGAAATTCTAAACTCTGATAGTGATATGAATGTTTCTGTGACTATTCAATCCAATGAGGATAATTGTGCTAGATGCTGACCTAGTAGTCTACAATATACTAAAGTCCCATATTTGAAGTAATTGTTTATGTGGAAATCTTTTAACACAAGCAAATTCTGATATTGAGCTCAGTTAAGTTTACATAGTGTATCTTATTACTAAGTCAAAAACTAGAATAGTGCTTCTCTTCTGTTAAGTTCTGATGTTAGTAAATCTGATGGATGTACTAAGTGCTGATAAACCTCACTTATCAAAAGTAAAAGAAAAAAAAATAAAATAAAAATCAGGTACTCCTTTGAGATCTAGAGTAAAAATGTGGAAGGGAAGACCCAAGTGCATTACTGGTATTAAGTAATATGCATCAGAAAAGCAACATAAATATTTTCTTGGTGACTTTTCACACTCTATGATTACTGGAGAAATACTCTGATAATAGCATAAATTCTGATAAGCAGTCGTGACTCATTTACAATGAGAAGCCACTGTAAAATAGAATTTCAAAAGATGCATAAAATAAGCACAAAACAGTTGAGGTGGACTCATGCATGAACTCATTCTAAAGTAGACTTCAGAATCATGACAGAGTTTGAGCAAAGTTCATAGTTATGCCTTATTTCTAAGATATACTGAAGTGAATCAGACTTTAATCTTTATTTGATATTTAGCTTACTACACACACATACACTCCATATGAAAGATGAAAATTATTGTGGTGATAAATTTTCTTTTAAATGAACAGTTTAAGTGTCAGTTGCATAACTTCTGAGGATAAGTTCTGATGGAAGTTCTGATGATTATGTTCTGAAGAGATGAGATTAGAATTTTTGTGAAGAATTACAGAAATAGGCATTCACCCTTCGACGGATGATCAAAAGTCTATCAATGGATGTTTAACATAGCAGTCGACGGATGATCAATTAAGTCATCGATGGATGATCTAAAAGTCGATGAATGATCATATCAAGAATTCAAACATCAGTTGAACAATGAAAGCTGACACACAGCCGTCGAGTTGGATATAAACACATTGTGGAAGCCCATTAACTGGGTAATAGAGGATAAAAAGCACCAAAGATTAAGACTGTTAGATTTTATATTTGTTCAGTCTTTTTGAATTTGTAATCTTGGTATTATATAAACCAAGAGAGTAGCAAATAGAAAAATGACTGAGATAGCTGAGAAACACAAAAACGGAGAAATCTTTGTAAGCTTAATCTTTAGCATTTCCTGTTTTCTCAGCAGTTCAATTTGTAAGCAGCTGTGGGCATTTCTGCACACAGATTCCTCTCAATATATTATATATATCTCTGGTGGAATTGTTTAAATCCCCCAGAAAGTTTTTAAAGACTCCTGTTTTTAATTACTTGTGTTTTGATTCATTCAAGTTTATATTCCGCATTGTGCTAATCAAAACAAATATATCAATAATTGAGTTGAACATTTTTATTTCAAGAAAAAGGTTCAAGAATTCCATTCAACCCCCCTTCTGTAATTCTTGCTTCATTGTTAAGGGACTAACAATTGGTATCAGAGCAAGCTCTTAATCTACAAAGAGTTTAAAGATCAAAACAATTCAGCAAGATGAACAAGAAAGATGTTGGAGTCAAGATTCCTTTTCTTGATAAAGATAATTACCATCATTGGAAGGTAAAGATGCATCTTCACATGCTCTCTCAAGATGAGGCCTATGTGGACTGCATATAAAGAGGCCCTCATGTTCCAATGAGAGCTGCAACAGGAAATGAGCCATTTGTTCTAAAGCCAAGGCATGAATGGTCTGATCCTGACATTGAACAAGTCAGGAAAGATAAAAAGGCCATGAACATTCTGTTCAATGGTGTTGATGCAGACATGTTTGATAACATCATCAACTGCAAGACTGTCAAGGAAGTTTGGGACACAATACAGATAAACTGTGATGGTACTGAGCAAGTAAGAGAAAACAAAATGCAGCTCCTGATTCAGCAATATGAGAATTTTCACAATGAAGAAAGTGAATCACTCACTGACATTTTTAGTAGATTTCAAAAACTACTAAATGCTCTTAAGTTGCATGGAAGAGTCTATCAGACTAAAGACTCCAATCTGAAATTTCTCAGATCTCTTCCAAAGGAATGGAAACCATTGACAGTCTCATTGAGAAACTCACAGGATTATAAGGAGTTTACTTTAGAGAGACTGTATGGCATTCTGAAAACCTATGAGCTTGAGATAGAGCAGGATGAAAGAATGGAGAGAAGAAAGAAGAAAGGAGGATCCATTGCACTAGTTGCTGATCTGGAAAAGGAGAAGGAAGTGAAGATGGAAGCTGTGGAATCAACTTCAAAGGTCCGTGAAAGCAAGGGTAAGGGGCTAGCTACAGAAAATGAAGATTCATTGAGCCAAGATGACATGGAGGACATTGATGAGCACCTAGCATTCCTTTCAAGAAGATTTGCCAAGCTCAAGTTCAAAAAGAACTTTGGAGCAGTCAAGCCAAATAGAAACATGGTGGATAAGTCAAAATTCAAATGTTTCAAATGTGGCTTGGCAGGGCATTTTGCAAATGAGTGTAGAAAGTCAGATTCCAGTAAGAAAAGATTTGAGTCTGTAGATTACAAGCAAAAATAATTTGATCTACTCAAACAAAAGGAAAGGGCTTTTATTACACAAGAGAATGACTGGGCAGCTGATGGCTTGGATGAAGATGAAGATGTCAGCTATGTCAATCTAGCCCTTATGGCCTAGTCTGATGAAACAGAGACAAGTTCCTCAAGCAATCAGGGAAACAGAAGGAATCTTTGGTACTTGGATAGTGGTTGTTCAAGACACATGACTGGTGATTCTACCCTACTCACAGGATTTAAGGAGGGAGCTGGCCCAAGTATTACTTTTGGAGATGACAGCAAAGGATATATTGTGGGATATGGCTTGATTTCAAAGGACAATGTCATCATTGAAGAGGTTGCCTTAGTGGATAGTCTCAAACACAACCTGTTGAGTATCAGCCAGCTTTGTGACAAAGGCAACTCAGTAACCTTCAACAAAGAAGCCTGTGTTGTGACTAACAATCAAAACAACAAAGTGGTTCTCACTGGTGTGAGAAGAGGAAATGTGTATCTAGCTGACTTCAACTCAACTAAAGCAGAATCTGTAACATATCTTCTCAGTAAAGCAAGTCAAGATGAAAGTTGGCAATGGCACAAGAAGCTATCCCATTTAAACTTCAAGACCATGAATGAGCTGGTAAAGAAACAGCTAGTAAGAGGCATTCTTCTAGTGGAGTTTACAAAGGATGGACTGTGTGATGCCTTCCAAAAAGGGAAGCAGATCAAAGCATCATTCAGGAAGAAACTTGATTCAGCAATTGAAGAGCCTCTGCAACTGCTTCACATGGATTTGTTTGGACCAGTCAATGTATTGTCAATTTCAAAGAAAATATTTTGCCTAGTAATTGTAGATGATTTCTCAAAGTTCTCTTGGACATATTTCCTAAAGTCTAAAGATGAGGCTAGTGAAATCATCATCAATCACATAAGGCAAGTTAACAATCATCCTGATTTCAAAGTTAGAAGAATCAGGAGTGACAATGGAACTGAGTTCAAAAAATATGTCATGAGAGCATTTTGTGAGGAAAATGGGATCTTGCATGAGTTTTCAGCAGCAAGGACTCCACAACAGAATGGAGTAGTGGAAAGAAAGAACAGATCTCTTATTGAAGCTGCAAGGACAATGCTTGAAGAATCAAAATTACCAACTTATTTCTGGGCTGAAGCTGTAAACACTGCATGCTACACTCAGAATATCTCTCTGATTAATGAAGCAAGATGCATGACTCCTTATCAATTGTTTAAGAACAAGAAGCCAACTCTAAACTTTCTTCATGTCTTTGGCTATAAATGCTATATTCTGAGAAATCAACCTGATCAAAATGGGAAGTTTGATGCTAAAGCAGATGAAGGAATTTTTGTTGGATATGTTATTGGTAAAGCATATAGAGTCTACAATCTAAGAACCAACATTGTTGTGGAATCTATACATGTTGTGTTTGATGATAAAAAGATTGAAGGACTAAAAGATGGAGATTACCATGAAAGCCTCAAATTCGACAATGTTGAGATGGTCAGTGATGAAATTGATGATGAGAGTGATCAAGAAACAGTGTCTAAGGATAATGTAGACAAATCTACCACCAATGAAGCACGTAATTCAACATCCGTCGAGTTACATAATGCTTCATCCGTCGGAAGGCAATCTGTGTTATCCGTCGGGTTATCTAAACGAGCAGGAAATCAAGGAAGGTCACCTATAGAAAGTACCCCTTCCTCAAATCAAAGATCCACAAACTCAGGGGGAGTTTCTAGCAATCAAAACACAATCACACATCAAGACAACATTGAGGTCTCTTCATCTAGAGCTAATCTACCTCAACCAAGGAAATGGACAAAAGATCACCCCTTTGAACTGATTATTGGTGATGTTTCTTCTAGAGTTCAAACCAGGAGAGCAACTCAAGAAGAATGTCTATACAGCAGCTTTCTGTCAAAGGAAGAACCAAAGAAGGTAGAAAAAGCCTTGTTAGATCCTGATTGGATTTTAGCTATGCAGGAGGAGCTAAACCAATTTGAAAGGAATAAAGTATGGAAGCTGGTACCCAAGCCTAAAGGAAAGAATCCAATAGACACCAAATGGGTATTCAGAAATGAGATGGATGAAAATGGCATAGTAGTAAGGAACAAAGCCAGATTGGTTGCTAAAGGCTATTGCCAGCAAGAAGGAATAGATTTTGATGAAACATTTGCTCCTATTGCAAGACTTGAAGCCATCAGAATCTTCTTAGCCTATGCAGCCCATGCCAATTTCAAGGTCTATCAAATGGACGTCAAAAGTGCCTTTCTGAATGGAGATTTGGAGGAAGAAATGTATGTTAGTCAACCTCCTGGCTTTGAAGATCCAAATTTTCCAGAGTATGTCTATTATCTACTGAAAGCACTTTATGGACTGAAGCAAGCACCTAGAGCCTGGTATGACACTTTATCAAAGTTCCTTTTGGAAAATCACTTCACAAGAGGTACTGTAGATAAAACTTTATTTTTCAGAAATGTTAATGGCTCTAGCATACTTGTTCAAATTTATGTAGATGATATTATCTTTGGCTCTACAGATGAGAAACTTTGTAAAAAGTTTGCCAAACTGATGCAAAGTAAGTATGAAATGAGTGTGATGGGAGAACTAACTTACTTTCTTGGTTTACAAGTTAAGCAAGTTAGTGATGGAATATTCATTAGTCAAACTAAATATATTTTTGATCTTTTAAAGAAGTTTGATCTAATGGATTGTACATCTGCAAAAACTCCCATGGCCACTGCAACTAAGCTTGAACTAAACACTAATGAAAAGTTTGTGGATATTTCAAGCTATAGAGGCATGGTTGGCTCACTTCTGTACTTAACAGCTAGCAGGCCAGATATAATGTTTGCTACATGTTTATGTGCTAGATTTCAGGCTGATCCTAGAGAGTCTCACTTGATAGCTATTAAGAGAATTTTCAGATATCTCAAAGGAACACCAAAACTTGGCATTTGGTATCCTAGAGATTCTGGTTTTGATCTAACTGGTTATTCAGATGCAGACTATGCAGGTTGCAGAATTGACAGAAAAAGCACAACAGGAACTTGTCAATTTCTAGGAAACAAGCTTGTGTCCTGGTTCAGTAAAAAGCAAAATTCAGTTTCTACTTCTACAGCTGAAGCTAAATATATTGTTGCTAGCAGTTGCTGTGCACAGATTTTATGGATGAAAAATCAATTGCTAGACTATGGTTTGCAAGTTGAGAGGATTCCTATTTTCTGTGATAACACAAGTGCAATTGCCATCACTGAAAATCCAGTGCAACATTCAAGGACAAAGCACATAGATATCAAGTACCATTTCATAAGGGAACATGTAATGAATGGTACTGTAGAGTTACATTTTGTTCCAAGTGAGAAGCAACTTGCAGATATTTTTACCAAGCCACTGGATGAATCCACCTTTTCTAGGTTGGTAAGTGAGTTAGGTATGCTTAATTACTCTTGAATCTATCTGAGTTATTTTGCAAGTTGAAAAGTAGCCAGAAATTTAACTGATATTTTAGTCTTGGATGAAATTTTGGCTAAGTCAAAATTTTCATCTCGACGGATGACCATTATCCATCGAGTTGAGTCATCCATCGATATACAATGTGCAAATAAAAATCAACTATTTTTTTGGAATCTTTTAATACTCGACGGATAACAGTTTATCCTCATCCGTCAAAGTGTCTAAATCTTAACCGTTAATTCCCTGAACATTATCCATCGAGTATACTTGCAGTTTGTAAGCATTACACGACGGATAATGAGTGGAATTTTTACAGTTTATTTTTAAAATGGCTAATTTAGGCAATTTCTATTGGGTAATTTACTTCTCTTTGTTACTTTTATCCGTTATTTTTGAGCAAAATATAAAAGCTTATTTCATTCTAATCATTTTCTTTTATCATTCTCAAATTCAACTGTGGTTATTTCATTCTCTCTCAAGCAAAAATCCTCTTTCTCTTCAAACTTTAATTCTCTAACAATGGCACCCATAGTAAAGATCATGTCACAGACTGGGTTTATCTATGAGAAGAACAACTTCACTGCTTTGGTCAATAAGGGTATCCAGCAATCATAAGACTATCATAGGATGATGGACTTCGTGAAAAACTGTAAACTAAGTTATGCCATGCTGGAATCACCCATAATTTACTGTGAAGTTGTTGAAGAGATGTGGACAACAGTAATCTACAACTCTATTGACAAAACCATCACTCTAACTATCAAAGGTAACGAGTTCTGTATCAATAGTGATATAATAAAAGCATGTTTCAAGATTCCTGATGATAATGTAACTGCACCACACACTGACACTGATATTGTCAATATGCTCAATTCCATTCATTATGCACTTCCTACTACAAAACTAAGTGACATTAGAAGACTAGGTCTTAGGAAGGAATGGAGTTACATGTATGATGTTGTAACCAAAGTCTTTTCTGGAAAAATCAGTAATTTTGATTCTGTTAACATTTCCATACTTAACATGCTATACATGCTAGTTACAGACAAATTTTACAATTTCAGTGACCTTATTGTGTATGAGTTAGGTTTTAAACTAGGTGACTTAGCCAAAAGAGGAAAGAATGTTTACTATGCTAGATTTTTTATGCTTTTGGCTAACCATCTTTGTCAAGAGATTGTACTTGAGAACCCAAACAACAAATTGGCTTGTTGGGTTCAAGAGAGAAGAATCATTGCAGACTTGAACAGAGCTAACCATCACAGGGATGTGTCAATGTTCTATTTCCCTGCAATGCAGACACCTCAGGTAAGTGAGGTAAGTTCATCCATACCCTCAACCATTCCAATCTCCTCTAAATCTTTGAGTTCAGGCATAGCTATGGCAACTGTGACAATGACCAAACAGTTGCCTACCAAAGCTACCAAAACAACTATAATTTCCAAATCCAAATCAAAGAAAACCCCCTCTGGTATCTCTCAAAAGGTACCAGTTGAAAAATCTACCAAAGCCAAAGAGGGGAGTGTGAAGGAGGGATAGATAGGTGAGGGAAGGGGTGAACATCAAAGAAACCCCAAGGATAAGGTTGGAGAGATGAGTGAACCCCAGCCCAGCCACACTGCAGTTTCCCAACAAACTGCAGTGCTTAAAAAGGACAAAAGCTCACTTCTAGCTGCATCCTCCCAAAAGGATGTGGCTATTGAAAAAATCTCTCATCCAAGAGGACAGGCCAAGAGGGTTAGGGACACAAGCTCACCCCAAACTTACACTAGAAAGAAGAAATCCAAAACAACTGGGGATGCATAGGGCACACACACAGTGCAAACTGGTGCTAAAGTCACAGTCCCTGCACCTTCTCAAATTCAGATTGATGTGGCTCCAATAAATGTGGAGTCACAGCCAAAATCTCTCATTATAGAAGCCACTGAAACACCATACTCACCAACTAACTCACTGGAAGTGGACATGATAAACACTTCAATTCCTGATTCCCCTTCTTTAACTATATTGGGGAAGCCAAAATCTAGTGCAAGTGAGCATCATCTTTTAGATGATTTGTTAGCTCACTTGCCAATTCTTTCAGATTCTATTGTGACATTTGTGCCTCAAATAACTTCAATCAACACAGAGTCTACAATAGTTTCTCTTACCACCTCATTCATTTCTACTCTCTCGATGGATATTGCTCATCCGTTGAGTAGTGATTGTATCCCGACGGATAAGCTTTACAGCAGTTATCCGTCGGATAGCTTTACCACTCACCCGACGGATATCATTTATCCGTCGAGTGTCTCTGCACAACTTCAAACTTCAATAATTTCAAGTGCAGAAGATTTAGTGGTAATACAATCACTCTTAGAACTGAGAGAGGAGAGTGCATTGAGTGAGAGGTTGGGTTGCTCCCAGGCAAAAGGAGAGGAAAAGAGTGAATCTCAGCAATCCATTTCTTCAGGATTGGCAAAACTGAGTGAGAGGAGTCCCACCTTAGTAGGTGAAGGTGAGGGTGTGAGGGTGGGGAGCCAGGGTGAGACCCTGATGCAACAAAAGAGAGACTATGAGAGAAAGGCAAGTACAGGAGAAATAAGGATGGATCCAGCCATTGCTGGTGAGTCAATGATTGTGGATGATGTTGAAAAGGAAACATAATTTCAGCAACATTACAAAGCTGTAATTGATAATATTTCCTTGGATGCTGACACTTTTACTCACCCTGTTCCATCCTATCAATTGTTGGCTGCTCAGGGCAATGTGGAGGCAAAGTAGACTTTGAATTTAGTTCACACCACAGAATCTCTTCAAAGAGATAAAGTTGTTGTTAACAGGATGCCTTCTCAAGCTGGAGAGCCATCTGAAGAATTTGGAGTAAATTCTAATGATGATGACTCTGGTTCTTTGGATGGAAGCATGAACTTAGGGGGAGCTGAAGGCCCAAGTTCTGCTTTAAGTTTACCTGAATGGGCATGGGCAAAGGAATCTACACCAGGACAGTTTGAGGTGTCTTTGGTCAAACAAGTAATGGATATTCAACAGGCCCTTTAGGAAACTTCAGATGCTGGTACCAAGGTTGTTCTTCAAGTTCACCTAGACTCTCTACATCTAATGAAGATCCAGCACTTAAGACAAAATCTCAGTGTGGATGAATTGAAAAGAGATATAGCTGACTTGAAGACCTATAACTCTGAGAAGATGGATTCAGTAATGCCATATGGTACCATGCAAGATCTACTACTAAGATTGAGGAGAGAATCAGACTCTGAAAAGAAGCTAGCCAAACTGGAAAACAGAGTTCAAGTTATTGAAGATTCAGTGGCTATTCTTCTTCAAAATCAACAGACTCAGACAAATCTTCTCATGCAACTGGCTAAAGCACAAGGCCTAACTCCTCAACTTGATGATAACAAAAAGGGGGAGAGAGAATCAAGTAAGGGGGAGAAAGGACCAACAGAGGGGGAGAAACTTCTAGTACAAATCAGCAAAGTAATTGTACCTTCAATTACTATCTCCAAGCCACTAGTTGCAGATGGTATAGATCTAATTGAAGCAGTAGCAGCAAATTTGAAAGTTGCTGAAAAGGGAAAGTTGAGTTTAATCAACTGGGAAAAGATTGATGAGGAAATTCAGAAAAAGTTTGAACTAGTCAAGGAGCCAGTTAAGTCAGCCATCCATCACTCTCATGTCAAGCCAATCAGTGTGAATGAGATGAGCATGAACTATCTGGAGAAAGGACAATCTTCCTGCATCAAATCACAAAAGGCTGAAATAATTCTCAAACCAAGGGCAAATTATCCAAAGTCATCTTTGAAGAATCCCTTGGATACTGTGTATGAGACACCCAAACCTGATGAAAAGAAGCTTCTGTCAAGATCCATTGTCTTCTATAAAGATCCAGCTGATTCAGCCTCAAAAAGGAGAATTGCTAAGATATTCAGAAATGGAAAGGAAATTTGTGTGGTAGCTGGACATCCACAGTTTGCTCAAGCAAAGAAAGAAGAAAAAGCAAGATTAAAGAAGGAAAAGAGGCAAGCTGCTCTAGATGCAAAGAAATCTAAACAAAAGAAAGAGCAGATTGCCATATTGGCCAAGCTACAGGCTGTAAACTCTTCTCAACAAATTCCCTCTCAACCATCTGAAGCTGCTGAATCAAAGAAGAAGATTGAAGAATAGAAGAAATCCCCAAGAAAGAAGGAATTGGCTAGGAGAACAAAAAGGAAACTGGATGTTGTTGACAAGGAACTGGAAGATCAATTTCCTAAGGAATCCACTCAAGCTAAAACTCTAGCATCAAAGCCCTCTGTGGTATTTGAAGACATAAGGGTGGTGGACCCCTACAGGAACATACATGGAGAGCCTATTGTGCCAAAGGATGAGCCAATAGAGTGGGATAAATTACCAATTCCTGACTTCAACTTGCCAATCCTTACCAAGCCAAAAAGGACAAAATCAAGGGCACTCAAGAAAGTGAAGCTGTCACCTCTCAAATCCAAGTCAGTAGTCAAAGCTCAACCAAAGGTCAACAGGGGAGACTACTTGAACTTGTGTGACATCAAAGAATTCTCAGATCTAAACCTTTACCCGGATGAACTGGATGAAGTAAGGGCAATTGATGCATACAGAAACCTACCTGAAAGGTTGGTGTTGAAGTACAAAGGAGGAAGGGAGATTCAGTGGCCTCTTCACAGGATACTTCAAGAAAGCCAAGCTGTGTTGATCTAAGTCTATTCATCCTTCAAGAAAAACTTTGGGTTCAATGTAACTGCAAGAAGACTAGTATTGAAGAGGATTGAAGAGCTGAGGAGTGCTAGAGCTAAAGATGCACTCCCAAAAACTTTAATCATCCCATACACAGGGAGAAGAGTGCATCTAAGGCCCTACTGGCTGATGGAATTCGTGGATGACAAGGGTGTGAAAAGATTCTTCAGACTAGAAGACCAATTGAGTATCTCTAGCAATGAGACTCTCTTGGAGATGCAAGAAATGCTAGATCTCTCAGAATCTGATGAACTAGAATTCCACAGGCAGCTCCAGAATCAAATTGAAGAAAACAATAGAAAGCTTGGAAGAAGATCTAGACCTTCAAGAAACTAGAAAAACCTGCTCAGGCTAGAGGAGCATCTTGAATTGACTGTGAGCCAAACCTTGTACATATTTTTTAATTGAAGCACTTTCAGTTTTATCTACTTATCTTTAAAGATATATGTTTAGGATGTTTTGTTATCATCAAGTGTCTCTTAATTTATGGCTACAATTCTAGTAGACATAAATTGGGGGAGATTGTTGTGAATATGTTGTGTACTTGATGATCACTTAAACAAAACATCTAAGTAGATTTTACTTAGTGAAATAATGTAGCACTCGACGGATAAGAATTATAGTCCCGACGGATAACTCATTATAGTCCCGACGGATGATTAACTTATTATCCATCGAGTGAGTAGCTTATGTAATAATAAGTTTGTAGCACAGTGATGTATGCACCTTGGTATAGAATCTGTAGTAGCATATAAGTCATGTTGACTTTAACTAGATATGCAGAATAGGTTGATTAACTGTACATAAGTAATGTCTTGTGATTCTGTATAAGTGAAATGAAGTCAAGTGCCAAAATAGCTACCGACGGATGATTAACAAAGCCTTCGACGGATGATCAAAAGTCTATCAATGGATGTTTAACATAGCAGTCGACGGATGATCAATTAAGTCATCGACGGATGATCTAAAAGTTGACGGATGATCATATCAAGAATTCAAACATCAGTTGAACAGTGAAAGCTGACACACAGCCGTCGAGTTGGATACAAACACATTGTGGAAGCCCATTAACTGGGTAATAGAGGACAAAAAGCAGCAAAGATTAAGACTGTTAGATTTTATATTTGTTCAGTCTTTTTGGCTTTGTAATCTTGGTATTATATAAACCAAGAGAGTAGCAAATAGAAAAATAACTGAGATAGCTGAGAAACACAAAAACAGAGAAATCTTTGTAAGCTTAATCTTTAGCATTTCCTGTTTTCTCAGCAGTTCAATTTGTAAGCAGCTGTGGGCATTTCTGCACACAGAGTCCTCTCGATATATTATATATATCTCTGGTGGAATTGTTTAAATCCACCAGAAAGTTTTTAAAGACTCTTGTTTTTAATTACTTGTGTTTTGATTCATTCAAGTTTATATTCCGCATTGTGCTAATCAAAACAAATATATCAATAATCGAGTTGAACATTTTTATTTCAAGAAAAAGGTTCAAGAATTCCATTCAACCCCCCTTCTGTAATTCTTGCTTCATTGTTAAGGGACTAACACTGACAATTCAAATCCTTATACTGCAAACTCTGATGGATTAAACTCTGATGTTATTGAAACTGTGGTGACTACGCCAAAGGAAGATGCACCTGTGCAGGGGGAGCATACTGAAGATACAACCACATCTAAAGAAACAGCAGAACCTACAACTAGCTCTTCAAGCTCTGATTCATCAAGTTCTGATGAGCTAAGTTCTGGTAAGTCTGGAAACTCAAACTATGAAAGATCCAAATCAGAGAGCATAGTTTCAGAGGGAGCATCAGAAAATGTTGATGAAGATAGCATGGATCATGGGGGAGCATCCAGTTCTAGAGAAAACCTTCCATCTGCAAGGAAGTGGACTAAATCACATACACCTGACTTAATAATTAGAAATCCTGATACAGGTGTCAGAACTAGAACAGCTACATCAAATGAATGTCTCTATAATTCTTTTCTTTCTCAGACTGAACCAAAGAAAGTGGAAGAAGCTCTTCAAGATGCTGATTGGTTGCAAGCAATGCAGGAAGAGTTAAATGAATTTGAAAGAAATAAAGTCTGGACCCTAGTGCCAAGACCTAAGAACAGATCTGTTGTTGGTACAAAGTGGGTGTTCAGAAACAAAACTGATAGTGATGGCATAATTACAAGGAATAAAGCAAGGCTGGTTGCAAAAGGATATTCTCAACAAGAGGGAATTGATTATGATGAAACATTTGCACCAGTTGCTAGATTGGAAGCCATAAGGATATTTTTGGCTTATGCTGCTCACAAAAAGTTTACAGTCTTTCAAATGGATGTGAAAAGTGCTTTTCTTAATGGACAATTAGAAGAGGAAGTATATGTTGAACAACCTCCAGGCTTTGTAGATTCCAAATTTCCAAATCATGTCTACAGGCTTGATAAAGCACTTTATGACCTTAAGCAAGCTCCAAGAGCATGATATGAGACTTTAGCTCAGTTTCTTCTAGAAAGTGGATTTAACAGAGGAACTATTGACAAAACACTGTTCTACCTCAACCAGGGAAAGGACTTACTTTTGGTGCAGATATATGTTGATGATATCATTTTTGGTTCTACAAATAATAGACTTTGCAAGAAGTTTGCCAAACTGATGCAGTCAAGATATCAAATGAGTATGATGGGGGAACTTAGCTATTTTCTGGGCCTTCAAGTCAAGCAGAATGCAGAAGGCACTTTTATTTGTCAATCCAAGTACACCAGAAATTTGCTGAAGAAATTTGGAATGCAAGATTGTTCAAGTGCATCCACTCCCATGGCCACTGCAACAAAATTGGATAAGGATACTGGTATATCAGTAGATATTACTGATTACAGAGGTATGATTGGCTCATTACTCTATCTAACTGCTAGTAGACCTGATATCATGTATGCTGTCTGTATTTGTGCAAGATTTCAAGCTGATCCAAGAGAACCTCACTTAACAGCTGTGAAAAGAATTTTCAAGTATCTTAAGGGTACAGCTGATCTGGGATTGTGGTATCCCAGAGAATCAGACTTTAAGCTAATAGGTTACTCAGATGTAGATTTTGCAGGATGCAAAATTGACAGGAAAAGCACAAGTGGAAGCTGCCAATTTCTTGGAGGCAGATTAGTTTCTGGGTTTAGCAAGAAATAAAGGTAAATTTCCACTTCAACTGCAGAAGGAGAGTACATTGCTGCAGGAAGCTGTTGTGCACAGATTCTTTGGATGAAGAATCAGTTACTGGATTATGGGTTAACATACTTTAAAATCCCTATTTACTGTGATAATCAAAGTGCTATTGCTATGACAGGTAATCCAGTTCAACACTCAATGACAAAGCACATCAGCATTAGGTACCACTTCATAAGGGAACATGTGGATGAAGGTACAGTAGAATTGCACTTTGTTCCAACAGATCAACAACTAGCAGATATCTTCACAAAACCATTGTGTGAAGCTACTTTTACAAGAATGGTAAATGAACTTGGAATGGTTTCAGGTTCTTTCTCTTAATCTGCTTAGTTTATGTTCTGATACATCAGATGTTATGATCAGTATTTACAGATATTACTATCTTTGTGTATTCTGTGCTTAAATTGAAAATTGCTTAAGTGCTGATTATTGTCTGATATGAAATTCTAAACTCTGATAGTGATATGAATGTTTCTGTGACTATTCAATCCAATGAGGATAATTGTGCTAGATGCTGACCTAGTAGTCTACAATATACTAAAGTCCTATATTTGAAGTAATTATTTATATGGAAATCTTTTAACACAAGCAAATTCTGATATTGAGCTCAGTTAAGTTTACATTGTGTATCTTATTACTAAGTCAAAAACTAGAATAGTGATTCTTTTCTGTTAAGTTCTGATGTTAGTAAATCTGATGGATGTACTAAGTGCTGATAAACCTCACTTATCAAAAGTAAAAGAAAATAAAATAAAATAAAAATCAGGTACTCCTTTGAGATCTAGAGTAAAACTGTGGAAGGGAAGACCCAAGTGCATTACTGGTATTAAGTAATATGCATCAGAAAAGCAACATAAATATTTTCTTGGTGACTTTTCACACTCTATGATTACTGGAGAAATACTCTGATAATAGCATAAATTCTGATAAACAGTCGTGACTCATTTATAATGAGAAGCCACTGTAAAATAGAATTTCAAAAGATGCATAAAATGAGCACAAAACAGTTGAGGTGGACTCATGCATGAACTCATTCTAAAGTAGACTTCAGAATCATGACAGAGTTTGAGCCAAGTTCTTAGTTATGCCTTATTTCTAAGATATACTTAAGTGAATCAGACTTTAATCTTTATCTGATATTTAGCTTACTGCACACACATACACTCCATATGAATGATGAAAATTATTGTGGTGATAAATTTTCTTTTAGATGAACAGTTTAAGTGTCAGTTGCATAACTTCTGAGAATAAGTTCTGATGGAAGTTCTGATAATTATGTTCTGAAGAGACGAGATTAGAATTTTTGTGAAGAATTACAGAAATAGGCATTCACCCTTCGAGTTAAGGAATCATGTTCTGATGACTATTAAGTTCTGATATAAGTCTAAGTTCTGATATTAAATCATGATTCTTTACTTGACTTATTTGTGGTTAAAATCTGAAATAGTCTTATTTAAAATCAGAATATATTTGGGTGAGATATTAACAGTCAACATAAT
Organism: Apium graveolens; assembly: GCF_009905375.1. NCBI lineage: Eukaryota > Viridiplantae > Streptophyta > Magnoliopsida > Apiales > Apiaceae > Apium > Apium graveolens. The sequence continues at coordinate 73,116,640 of NC_133654.1, forward strand.
TTGGGTTAGTGGTACTCGTCTATGCACAGTAATTTTTACTTGTTTCGTGTGCGTATTAAATCCTGTTTTAAGCTTCCAATGGCTGTTATTATTCTCATCAGTCTAGGGCAACGAGGTATAATTATTTTTACCTATAACCATTCAATTTTCCTTGCGTCTCTTAGTATTCTATTGTTTATATAAACCAACACCTCGTTCCAGCCAACACATCCCTCATTTTCTCTCAAACTCACTTTTTTTACATCCTCATCAAAAACATGGTTCGTTTCAACTTGCTCCTGAACTATGACACTTTTACTATCGAGTTGAGCTGTGTTGATTGGCGGCAGGAGTGGCATGTAACTGTCATTCCTGATGAAATCTGGGACTCAGTTCCCCAAGAGGTCCTTACAGACCTCTTATTCTTCTATATGGACTATCATCGCCATTGTGAGCGTCTAGAAGAGGAAAGGAGAGAAGCTCTCCGTCAGCAAGAACAAATCATTCGTCTTGCTGTTCTCTTTGTTGAGAGTAGGAAGAAGAATTAGTTGCAGCCATCCGTTTCTCTTCACCGTCAGATTTGTCAGTCTTCTTAGACTAGGACTAAAACTGTTGATGTTAGGATTCGTAGCTTAGGACAATCTTGTAATTTTATGCATGTAATTTAAGTTTCATGAAATATATTTGCTTAATATATTAATGAAACTTTATCTTTTGTGCAAGATTTTGTCTCTGAGTCGTTTCATATTCTGATGATCTTTTACATCCTGATACCAACAATATTCTGATGACCTTATAAATTCTTATACAAATCAAGTTCTGATTTTGACGTGGTAGTATTTGTTTACTTGGTTTATTTTTGGTCATTATCTCACTGGTTATATTTTTACAGAATATTGGTAAAGCAGTAATAATAATTTATTTCGTGCGAACAGTTTTAAAATTTAATGAGATTACTTGGTAAGTTCTGATTAATGGGATTACTTGGTAAGTGGAACGGTTTTTCTCCTTGAAAAATGCATGTGATAAGTAATGATTACTGAATACCCGTGCCCATTAATTATCTTTTACTGCTGCATGTCTGACAGGTGTCTCAACGGTTATTTTCTTACCGTGTATAAGTAAAAGAGAGAAAAGATTGTAAAATCTTTTATTTACTTTCATATTTTATCTCTCTCTTTTTACTTTTATTCTCCCTCATCTATTGACGATTTTTCATACAGACATTTTATCAAACACCTTACAGGCAATTTTATCTCTCACGTATTTCTCATGGCACCCAAGGACATAATTTTTGATGGAGTTACGTTTGTTCCTAATAACTTTTCCGCTATTCTTATCAAGTCAGAAGCCCCATATGAACTTCACTTCATTCAGGACTTTCTTGCTAGTTCTGATATTGGGTATGCTCTGACCAAACCTGAAGCAGTCTCTGGTACTCAAGTACTAGAGTTCTGGAGAAGCGGTGTATATGATGATGGTGGTGCTCAAGGGTCCCCAAGTATTATCTTTTCATCAGGGGAGGATGAGTATGTTGTGACATTGTCTACGGTTCGACAAGCACTGCAGCTACCTGAGAAATGTGTTTATTCTACTGTTGAAGAGCCAGTTCTTTAAAACATGATGGCCAGTCCGGGATATGAGAAGACATTGGCAATGCTGGGCCAGTTGAAGAGATCTTTCATAAGTAGGGAATGGAGTTTCTTCTTTGATTGCATAACCAAGGCTTTTGCAAACAAATGTTCCAATTTCGATGCAATTCCCATATTCAGCCAACAAATCGGGTATGCTCTCATAAATCAAACTGATTTTGACTACGAAAGTGTTGTCTTAGGTTTTATTGGGGATAGAATGACAGAAGATAGAACTACTATTTATTTTGCTAGATTATGTCAGCTTATCTATAGTTTATGTTGTGATAATAAGCCCCAATCTGCTAGTAAATTAATTTCATCATTTAGACTAGCTAAAAGAACTTTTAATGACTTATTATCTACTGATAATAAGAAGGCTGTATTAAGACCCCTCCTAATTCCTATATCTGTCAAAAAAGCCTTAATATCCTATGATCCAATTAAATACACTGCACTATATCCTGATGTTCAACCATATGAACCTCATCCATCAGCACCTACCACCTCTACTCAACCACCTTAAACTTCTCAACCTCAACCTTCAGATCCTACAGTGCAGCCTTCATCTTCCAAACCTAAGAGGACTAAGAAAGTACCTCAGACACAACAGAAGAGAAGGAGATTCATTCTGCAAGATGAATCAGATGCTGAGGAACAGGTTCCAGTCTCAGAACCTGTTGTTATAGAAGCTGAGAAGGTCTCTTCTCAGAAGGATGTTGATATTAGGAGTTCTAGGCCCCTAAAAAGGCTTAGAAAGCGTAATTCTGATGATACAGCTCCAACAGCCTCCTCAAAAGCTAAAAAAATCAAATTATTGGCAAAAAGGCCTGAAGATTCTGGTAAAGGAATGGAAGTAGCAGCTAAGGAACGGAGTCAGGAATCTCTGATCTCAAAAGACCCTGTTGAAGCTCACAATTCTCCTAGTGCTGATCCAGACCTTCATGTAACTCATCTCTCTCCACTACATGAGCCAGAAATTACTCATATTCCCACACCTCCGGTATCTCCAGTACATGCTGATAACCAGGGGCCAAGTGATGAAATTGACATCCATAACTTGGAAGTGCCTCAGGTTTTGAATCTAGAAGCTCCACCAACTCAAGTCACTCCACCAACAACCCAGAATTGCCTACAACACTTTCTCTGCATCTAGATACTGAAGATCAGTTTTTAGGTGAGCATCAGAATATGGCTGTTGATCAGAACTTAGTTGGAGATCAGCACTTAGAGGATGATGTTGAAGCCTCCATATCCTCTCATACTATTCTTTTATCAGAGGATGTTGCAGATGTTGACTCTGTAAGTTCTGATGCTGCAAATGTTGATGATACTGGTAATGCTGCTACAAATGCAGATGCTGATGCAGCTGGTCCTTCTGGACATGCACCTCTACAAGCTCCTTCAAAAGCTGAGATAGTCAAGAAGTTTGTTACAGGGGAAGCACCAGTCCCTTGGATTGAAACTCCTAGAGGACAGGAGTGGACTAAAGAATGGAACTCAGTCAGTTTTGTTCCTTCTGAAAAGATTCTTGCTCAGCACTTGACAAAAGCTGATGAGATGCTAGTCAATGATGATTTCAAGACATAGCTAAGAGTTACTGCACTTAGTACAAGGCACCTTCAAGGTCAACAATCTGTAACTCAGGCCAAGGTGGACAAGATTCAAGAATCCTTGAATCAGAAAGATACAGTTGTCAAGCTGGACAAGAAGATGTTTTTTAAACCTACCTTTAACAGAATTGCCTACATTGAGAAAACCCAAGAGAAGCAACAGTCTCAGATTGATGAAATTTTGAAAAATCAAGCTTCTCAGCAATCTCAACTCAATGAGATCCAATCCTCAGTGGAATTGCTTGTCTCTCTTCTTTTACCTGCTGATGCCAAAAAGGGGGAGAAAGTAGTTAAGTCCAAATGCAAACTTGTTAAGACACTAAAGGGAAAGGATGATGGTAATGACCCGGGAAACTCTGGAATGGGTGGAGGTCATGGTCAAGGTAAAGAGCATTCATCAAGTAAAGCTGGAACTACAAGTCATAGAACAAGTTCTGATACTGGGAGAAGAATAACTTCTGATACTGGTAAAAGGATAAGTTCTGATGAACTTTTGGAACTTGATGAGGAAATTTCAAGACAGTTATTTCTGAAAGAAAATCCAGGAATGGACTTTGAGAGTCTAGTGGAAGAAGAAGCTAAACTTAAGTTAGAAAAAGTCATCTCCAAATCTGAAGCTTCTGTTGTTGAAAAGAAACTTCCTACGGCTAAAGGCATTGTGATAAAAGAAAGGACAAATCATGTGGCAACCAGGGCCAAATCACAATTGCCGATAGATCCAAGGTCCAAGGGCAAAGAAAAAGTTGGAGAACCTGTAAAGGTTTATGTGCCTCCTATGGATGAAGAAATATCTTATGAAGATGCTAATCTAACTCTGATTTAAAGGAAGATTTCTAAGACAACCTCTGACATGGCTCATGTTGTTCAGAGTCAAGATATAGTAAGTTCTGATAAGACACTGAAGCAAGCAACCTCTGACATAGCTCAAGTTGGCTTGATATCAGAAGATAAGTCAAAGGAAACCTCTGACATTACTCATATCAAATCCTCAAAGTTACTCCTACCAGGATTCACTAAAGCTAAACAGACTAAACCTTTAAAGACTGCAACAAGTGGTTTTGAAGCAACAGTGGTTACTGGAAAGGAAGCAAGAGATAAATCTGGATTGGGTAGTGTTGATGAAAGAAGAGTGCAGAACACAACCAATGATCCAACTTCCTTAAGTGAACCAGGTGTTGGAGCAACTCCTGAAAAATTGAATCAGCTTGAATCTGTATAGATGGTTTACCATACCTTCTTGAAAGAACACATCTTGTTATATTTCATGACAGATGGAAGGGTTTATCACATAAGGGAAAATGCTATACCACTGAAGTATTTTGAGGAACTGGAACATGTTCTATTCTTACTTCAAGTGAAGAACAGAATAACAGAAAGTGCTGCAAATTATTTGAAGACTCAAATTCAAAGACAGAAGAAGCTTTATTCTGTAAAGTCTGACAGCACATACTGTCCCAAGTACAGAGATCACAAGGGTGATATTGTCAAGATGAAGCCTAACTCTGCTAAGATTATAACTACCTTTCTGGGTTATAAGGCTGTAGAATTCAATCTTGAGTATGACAAGGCATATTTGATCAGATTGGATCAGGATATAAGGAAAGCTAAAATAAATGATCTCAGGGCTGCTATCTTTCAAATTGGTGAAGATACAGTTGAATTGAAGAATGCTAAAAGGAGAATGATTGATGAACTCAAATATGTTGAGAGATGTTTGTTAAAGAACTATCTCAGAACAACTCCTAATATCAAAGAGATCAGTAATTGAAGCCAAGTCAAGATCTACAACTGCTCAAATTCTGATGTGTATACAGACTAAAGTTGTTATCAGAAGTTAAAGTTGGTAAAACTTTAAGGACTGTAAGTTATAGTTATCTAGTCAAATTCTCAGGCATTCTCAGAAAATTTAGTTGAAGATCGTTCAAAGGACATTGATTGTAAGGAACTATTACTATCAGGAAAGGCCAATGAGATGGCTGAAAATCTAACTGTAAAGAGAAATTATAGGCGCTCGTGCCATAGGAATACAGTAATGATGGTTAAAGCCGTGAAGGTGGTATTATGGTGTGAAAGATTGACATTCCTTCTGATGATTGTGCGATACTCAACTGTAATAGTAGTTTGGTAAAGATTTAATTTATAAAATCACCGTGAGCGGGCTATCTTATAAGGTCATATCTTGAGATAAGCCAGGACCATGTTACGAAAGGACTAAATGAACCTTTGAGCTTTATGTCTCCTAATAAAGACATATGGTTAATAATGGTATTAACCTGCTATCGTTGCTTTTATTGAACCTCTTCTGCAATTTTATCTGCTTCATGTCATATATACGCCAAGTTCAGGAGTGTTCTTCATGAATCATGGAATGGTGATTATGTTGCCTCCTTAGAAGAATTCGATACGACATGTATGGACTCCGTATGGTTAGCTATTAAGATTTCATAGAAAATGAATGACTATAGTAGGTCAGTGGTGGACCATAGTAATGCAGGAATGATTCTGTGAGTAATGAGCCGATTACTTACAACCGTGAGAGTTGTATTGGAATGGATGTTGAGAGTGAGTACCACTAATCGGGTCATGGTGGTGTATAAGTTATCATTGATAGGCTAGTTAAGTCGATTATCTACGTATTGAATACTTATTCCTTCTTATCAATAGAGAGTCGTATTACTATACGAGGAAGGTTGCGATGCAAGCATAGAATTCTAATAACGATGACGTCTAGAATGAAATACCAAATTTGATTTTCGATGTCGAGGGAGTTTCAAAGGTGATTGTTTATAAGCTCGAGCAAGAGCATGGGTCCATAGAATGATGGACGAAATAGTAAATATTCAGACACGTGAAATACGATGCTATAATACTTGATATTGATATATATACGTATATGTTTTGTTCTCCTATGACAAACCTCTATAGTTCAGAGGTAGATTCCAAGCCAGATATTTTGTGGCAGTATATTTTATATATATACAATTCTCTTCAATTCATTCTTTTCTCTCCTTTTTATTTTGTATAAGCTGAGAAGAACAACCCTTCCAGAAGGGGAGGTATTGCCGAATGACTATCTATTTGTGTGATAGAAGCCTAGTAGGTTATCACATGTTGTTTAATTGCTTGTCAAGTACTAAAAGCTGGCCACCTTCTGTACTAACTATGCGATATAACAAGTGTTCATGATCATAGTGATCTCTCAATAAATTCTTTTACTTCTATATGAAGGGCCAAGCTTTTGAAGAAAGAAGGATCTAGAAAGGAGTAGTATCAGCGTGGTGGTATTCCGAATCTAACGCGTTCATGATACTAAGGTTGACGCGATTATTAAAAGGTTATAGAATACTAACGAGCAAAAGTGTAACCATTATAGTATTATGTACAGAAGATAGTAATGACTACGAACAAGAAAAGGAGTATTGAGAAGCAAAAGCTATAGTGTTAGAAGCTATTATGAGAGTCTGTGTAATAGACTTGAAACTTGAAAGAATTTGGAATGATCACTTAACGCGGATTGAGTTTTCTCACGATAATAGATCGTATGTCAGGTATCTAGATGTCGCCTTATGAGATCCTTGAGGGAAGACAATGTCGATCTCCCTTATGTTAGGATGAAGTTGTAGAGCGCAAGATGCTCGTACCAGCAGCGGTCCAAAGAACCAAGGATATAATAGATCTAGTCAGAGGACGGATGGTAGTAGCCCAAGATGGACATAAGAAGTATGTTGATTTGACACGAAAGGACAAGGAATAGGAAGTAGGGGACCTAGTGATGTTATAGGTATTCCCTTGGAAAGGATGGATGTGGTTCGGAAAGAAAGGAAAGCTAAGCCCACGAATTGTTGGACCCTTGGATATATTAAGTCGTATTGGGAAGTTAACATATGAGCTAGCCTTACCCCGAACCTTAGCAAGTTCATAACGTGTTCCATGTATCAATGTTAAGGAAGTGTAATCCGGATGCCAGACAAATAGGGGCATATGAGCGCATAGACATGCAACCAGACGTAACTTATATGGAGAAACCAGGAAGAGTTATAGATCAAAAATGGACAAGTGCTTAGAAGGGTTATCATGCTAGTCAGGGTTTGTGGCAGAACCACAATGTGGAAAAATTGACTTGAGAGTTAGAAAGTGCAATGTTAAGAAAGTATCCCTATTCATTTTCTATCTGATTCCGGGACGGAATCCTTTTAAGGAGGGGAGACTGTAATAACCCCAAAAATTTTGGACTTTTTGTAAATCTTATGAATAGTGATTTTGCTGATTATGCTGAATAAGAAAACTTTTCATGCCACACAGTGTAGCAGTTCTTTTATTGATATTATGAGGTCTTATTAGTACTCTATATGGTATATAAGTGTATGTAAAGATCGTTAGAATCCAAATCCGAACACTTTGATTTTTCCCGAAAATCCACCAGATACCGAAAGAATTGAGTATAAGGTAACATGATAAAAAGGATTTAAATTCAAGGATTTTTAGAGAGGATCATAAAAGGAATATAAAATATTGAGAAAGGTTTAGGGGAACCTAAGTAATAAGATCCCAGGTATGATCCCTCAAACGATAAACGAGAACGAAAGTTAAGCGAACCGTATAACAGATATGCGGTCATTAGCCAAGTAATTAGGGGTTAATCAAAGAGGTTAGTGGATGATGATGTTATCACACCAACAAGAAGAAGACAAGTGTAAGAGGATGACATGAGAAAGATGACATAGGCATGGTGATATAAGCATGACAAATGGAGGGATTGGTTGGTTGATTGTGAGCCACACAATTTTTACCATGGTAAAAATCTAATTAACAACAAAATGAAGTAACCAAGATAAACACCACACAAATCATTTAATCAAACTAGAAACATTTTTACTTCACTTTTTCTTCCCTTGCTCTCGGCCAAAACCAGAGCAGCAACTTAAAACTACCATATCTCCTTCAATCCTCACTCAAATGTTATGTTCTATAGCTCGTTGGAAAGGTATTGAGATGGCCTACAACTCTTGTTCACAAGTCTCGTCCAAATAAGCAAGGTAAGACCCTCATTTTTACAGTTCTTTAAATCGGACTTTTAGAAACTTCAAAACCTAACTTTGTGTTCTTGATTTCTATGGAAAGATCAAGCTTGTAGGAGGTTAGATTAAGGCTCCCTAAGGATTCCTAGAAACTTAACACCTGCCAAGGAAGGTATCAAATTCAAACCCTAGCTTTGATTTTATGATTCTATTAAGTTTTATTGAAGCATTGTTAGTATTAAGGCTTGATCTTTGATTCTAAGTAGTTTTGGTGGATTTGTATTGGTTTTGAATATTGGGTCTTTGATTGGTTGGATAAATTGGTAAAACTTGGAGTTGGGGACTGATTTTGTAGTATGATGGTTGAATATTGTTGTATTGGTGGTTGTGAGTGAATTGATGATAATTTAGAGTGTTAATTAAATTGGAAATTGCGTAAACATAAACGTCGTAATGCCCGATTTTCCCTAACTGTTCTGTTCTTAACTTTAGCACCCGTGAACTCACTGAAAGATTCTAACCTTTTCCATGTTTAGATAGTTTATGTTACGAGCTTCGTTTTGATATGTGGTTCGCTTGAATCCGATCTACGGTTTAGGAGAAACGACCGTTTTAAGTAACGGCGTTTCGCAAATGAACCATTACCCCTCGCCTTACTTTGAAACCTTGGTTAAGGCCCTTAAATGACTAATTGGAGTATGAAACAATTATGTAAAGTGGACTAGGCAGTTGGTAGAGTATTCACGAAAGCGTCGCCTTAAAATTCATAACGGTTAATTTATTAAAAATGGTGGAGCCGAGGGTACTCGAATGACTTATGTGATTTGTTAAGCGTAGAAATGACCATAAGCAAACGTTAGGGTTCCATTGGTTAAAGTCTAATTTCTTAAGCGACCGTGGTTTAATTCCGGCTAAATGTTGTTGTTCATAGGTTACCGGACCCACTCTAAGCTTAAGTCTACCCCAGAGCACTCAAGCTAGTTTTCTACCCGTTATACTATTGTTGTGATGTATATATGTATATGCATTATCTTGTGATAGATGCATGATTGTTATTAGCAAAATCTTGCGATATATTGGAGCATGCTGATATGGTTTATATGCATGCTTGTTTCATAATATTGATATCTAATTGTTGATTCCAATGCTTATAATTGCATAATACCTATGCTAGAGATAAGCAGTATTTGCGTATACCCTTAGTATAGGGGACCCAAAGGCGAACATTTTCTAAAACCGGGAGTCGATGTTTCCGAGTATATTATATATATTTATATATATAGATAGATAGATAGATATAGTTTTAAAACTATTAATCGAATAAGGTTTATTCGATAACTTTATTTTTATTAATGAATATTACTTTGAATATTCATTCGAGGACTTATGACTCGGTTTATTTTATTTAAGAAATATTATCTTGAATATTCATCTGAGGACTTATGACTCTGTTTATTCTATTTAATGAATATTATTTTGAATATTCATTCGAGGACTTATGAATCCGCTTATTTACTAAATAATATTCTTTATTTTATTAAAGAATAATGTTTCGATAATCAAACTTATTCTCGATTATTCAAATAAAGATCGTACTTTTGTATAAGTATATCTTTGGTTATTTAATATTCATTTCAAGTATGAGTTTTAAAACTTCTACTTCAATTTTTTTTATAAAGATTATTCTTTATGGGAATATTATTTAAATAATAATATTCAGATATTTTCTAATATATTGGGACTGATTTATTTTATTAAATCAGCATTACTCCAAACATTCTTAAAAATGTTTTCGAGTCTTCAAAATGATTTTTAAAAGTTAGGGCGGATCCCAAAACTTATTTTTATATTTAAGATCCTCCTTTCGAAGGGGATTTAAATACTCGCTCAAAACCTGAGGGATCCGGCTCTGTGGTGTATTTTATATTCGCAACAAGGTTGTTGTTTTGATAAATGAATTGATTACTTACCCAACGTTCGGAAAGTAAGTCCATCTAATTGAGTCGGCATAAGCGACAGCCGGGGTACGGTCTATCAAAGTGTAAGTGGCTGGGTGGCAGCCCATCAACGCGTAAGAGGCCGGGTGGCGGTCCAGCACAAGGTCCTAATGAGGCCAGGGTGATGACCGGTGGGGGATTCATCCATCTACTAGTAGAAAAGGTTAATTATTGGTATCTTTGCCTGATCAGCAAGATATCAGGTTTATGCCAAGGTTTTCTCCTTTCCAAATTCATTGGATATTGCAACTCTGTTTATAATTTTCATAACAGAGGTTTGAAGGAGTATATGAAATGTATATATATAGGTGTATATATATATCGGGACTTAATGAAGTATCTCGTAACTTCATTTCTTTCAAATGATATTTCAAAGATTGAATCTATTCAAGTCTTATCTTATAGTCTCATCAGTGTGATGAACTTTTGAAACTAACTATAACTTGAACGGTGGTAGTTCAAGTAGTATTCGGAAAGGATATAAGTATATTGGAGTATCATGTCTTGATCTTTTAAACGTATATCTAGTAAATGATTATCTTATGCATGTCAAAGATTTTCAGAAAAACGTTGAGACAAGGTTAGATATATGAGATCATTTTGTAACGATATTTTATACAGTTATAAACTGGAACTCTGTGTTTATTATACATGTCAGAGGATTTCAAAGATTTGAGAAGTATATATGTATATATATATTGAATATTTTGCAACTTCGTCGCGTTAAGATATCAAACTTGGTTCATTTTTACTTGACCAAGACTTTCATGAGTACTATGAGGATGCTCACATATTGTAAATCATTATAAATATTATTTTGGTGGGCTTGTTGCTCACCCTTGCTTTCATCTTTCATCACACAACAACAGATAGACAAGATGAACATGACCAAGCTCCCAATTCGTGAGCGGATAGGAAACGTACTGCAGTTTCATGTTGGCGTTGATGCCGTTGTAGCTGAGATAGGAACTACCAATAGGCTAGGAACTTTTGATGTACCAGACTTATGTATACTTATGAATTGTAATAATGGCAAAGAATATTGAAATTTATTCAGAAACCCTTTTAAGGTGTAATGGTTTATAATTGTGGAATAAAATGACTTATGTTATTTTTGGTATTCATCTCTGAGACTATAACTTGTGGTGTGTGTGTATATTGTGAGGTCACAGTACGCAGTAGTTGGTTGTTTATAAAGATTGAGTGTTATTAAGGGAAATGGAACTCGTGACAACCCAGATCCCCGACCCCGGATTTGGGGGTGTTACAGAAATGGTATCAGAGCTAAGCGTTATAAACCTCAGAGATGATATGACGTTAAAATAATAAGTTCACTAAGATAATAAGAACTCTTGCCAAGTTCATAGTCGGACTACCTAACGTAGTACTGACAGTTAAAACCCTTATGGGAACCCTTATAAATATCATGATAGAAGCGTAGTTCGTTATCGTATATGGTAGCGGGACTCCGAACCCTGAGGTTGAGGAGCAACAACGCGATGATGTTTTATTACTTATTGGAGATCAGATTATGGATCCGATAGAGCGTCCTAACGCGGGACCAGATGATGTTCATATTGAGAATGTAGCGGTTGAGGATGTTGTCCTAGAAGGGATTGTTGCTGAGAAGAATCCCGTGGAGGATCCTGACAAGAATGAATAAAGGACCACTTATGAATTGATGATTATGGTTAGGGCGACTACCAGAGGTAGGATTGGCCGATTACTACCGGAGGTTCGTTCAAGTTCGTAAAGATAGTAGCCCCTTTAACGCGCTTACTCGTAAGACTGAGAAGTTCGAATGGACAGAGAAATACGAGAACAACTTTCAAGAACTGAAGCAAAGATTGGTGACGGCCCCTATGATGGCGTTACCGGATGGAAAAGGAGATTTTGTGATGTGTAGTGACGCTTCGCATAAGGAATTAGGGTGCTTCGTATACAACACAACAAGGTAATCGCGTACGCGTCAAGACAATTAAAGGAATATAAAATTCGATATCCCCACCCATGAGCTTGGGCTCGTGGCAATAGTTTTTCCCTAAAGATTGGAGGCACTACTTGTATGGAGAGAAGTGCAAGATTTACATAAACCATAGGAGCTCTAGTGCATTTTTACGTAGAAAGAGCTCAACATACGCCAGAGGAGGCGGTTAGAGCTAATCAAGAATTATGATTGGGAGATTCTTTATCATTCGGGGAAAGCCAATGTGGTAGCTGATGCCCTTAGTAAAAAGGAGAGGCTCAAGATGATAATGTCTTTGGGAGAGTTTGTAAGAGATTTTGAGAAAATAGAAATAGAAGTGAAGGTAACCGGAGCCGGTACCGAAAAGCTGTTTGAGATTGCAATACAGCCTGAATTATTGGAAAAGAACATATTGTGCCAGAAAAAGTGATGAATGAAGGTAGAGAGCCAATAAATAGATAAAAGATTAATATCGAGAAAGATGATAAGGGAATAATGAGGTATTCCTACAGAATTTGGGTTCCAAATGTTCAAGAGCTTAAAGATGAGATCTTAGATGAAAGCTAGTTTGAGGAATAAGATTTAGAGCAAACCCTGAACGTGATAGTCAGGGAGGTCGCCATCAAGATAGAAGGAACCCATAACATAATGAAGTGGAAAATGAGGATTTAAAACATGTAGGATGACCCCGATTATGGGGAGGAGGAGAGAACATTTAGACTATGGAAATAGAAGTCGAGTAAGGAAAGGAGACCTGAGACGGTACTCCTATATGACAATTTATGGACCTTTCTAGACAGAACTTAGACTATTATCCCCAACCACCACCCTGAGGAAACAATGCGGTGAGAAATTCTTTCAGGACCTTTAAGTCGCTAAGCTCTCAGAGTTTCAAGGAACAAGCTGACCCAGTCGAGGCAAGAGCCTGGTTAAAGGAAATATAGGAATCATTTGAGATTCTTAATGATTGACGAATCACAAAAGACTGTTTTTGTCACTTACCCTCCTAAGAGAGAGGCCACCCGCTGGTGAAAGGCCAAGGAAGGCACGGAGCAAGAGATTATAATAAACTGATTTAAGTTCAGTCAATTGTTTTCAGGAAAGTACTTCCCAAGGTTATGGAGATAGTGTAAAAGCTTTAGAGCCAGAACAAAGGCAGATGAGTATGATGAATTATGAATCTAAGTTGTCAAAGTTGTCAAGATTCGTTCTGAGGACATGAATCCAGAATGACAGGATGTTTGAAATCAATGCTTATGTTGTGTTGGTTCATGAAATAATGATAAGAGAAAGGGAAATAAAAAGAAACTGGAGTGGAAAGGAATATAAAGGCAATAGAGTTTGAGGAATGATAAGGGAGTTGGGTATGAGGAAACCCTTAAGACTCGTAGCAATAGAAATAGAAAAGTATGTAATCGTCAGGATGAGGGTGATTCACCATGAGTTAAAATTGATGGTTGAAGGCATAAGAGATACATATATTGTATCCCCTGTAAGTTGGGAGGATTAGAGGAAACCTTGAGATAGTTCGAAGGATAAATAATGAGACGCGGATAGATTGGGGAGACAAGGAAGTAAGAAATTAGGAAAATTGGATGAAGGAAGTGACCATCAAGAATGTGAAGTGTAAGACCGGTGGCTTGATACCCAGAAAGGGAGACGACGGGTATTAAAGATATCCCAACATTGAGATGACTGTTGAGATAAACAACAAAAGTAAATTAGGAATTATTAAGAAGAAGTTCACATTGAACATGACCAATATCTTCCAGAACATCCCTGTTGTCATTACCAAATTAGGCAAGCAAAGCGGAAAAAAAAACCGTTGTTATCTTTTGGAGGCCATATTGATTGACCTCATTTTGAATACAGATGTTATTGTGAAATTAGGCATATACTATTGAGGTGGGAATGATTGAATAAGACACCCTTATCAGGGATATATGACTTAATTTATCCATGGAAGGATGCATGTACCTTTTTAAAGGTGGAATTAAGGATAGAACATCGGTAACTTAAAATGAATCCTAGGGGAATGCATAAAGGTTGGCATTTCACCCTTAATAGGGATAGTATGAGTTTTGACAGTATGAATTGGAAAGGATTAAGGTAACAACAACCTTTAAGGATCAGTGGAGAAATTTTTCAGAAGTACATAGACAATGGTTCTAGTACTAGTAAATGGTATTTTGATATGCCCTGTATCTAGGGAATACAGGAAGAACGATTTAAGGATAACCTTAGAGGTTTTATAAGGAGGAAGGTAATATTCGAAGTTCTGAAGAATAGAAATTTTGATAAAGAAAATATGACGTAATTGTAATAATGCCAGGTGGGCACGTATTGAACCATAAGAAAATATAGATCGACCCAATGAGGGTCGAGATTGGTGACAACGAGAAGTACCCAAGATAAGAGACGTCCAAAGTATGATCGAGAGTCAGTCGTGACAATGTTCACATTCAAAGACCGAGGAAATAAATTATGGGAAAATTGTGATATTTTTTTTTCTCACCAAAGCTTAAGGAAGAGCATTTTCACACCAGCAGTGAATGGAAATGCGGTAGAAAATTTAGTTGAAGATCGTTCAAAGGACATTGATTGTAAGGAACTATTACTATCAGGAAAGGCCAATGAGGTGGCCGACACTCTAACTGTAAAAGAGAAATTATAGGCACTCGTGCCATAGGAATACAGTAATGATGGTTAAAGCCGTGAAGGTGGTATTATGGTGTGAAAGATTGACATTCCTTCTGATGATTGTGCGATACTCAACTGTAATAGTAGTTTGGTAAAGATTTAATTTATGAAATCGCCGTGAGCGGGCTATCTATCTTATAAGGTCATATCTTGAGATAATCCAGGACCATGTTACGAAAGGACTAAATGAACCTTTGAGCTTCATGTCTCCTAATAAAGACATATGGTTAATAATGGTATTAACCTGCTATCGTTGCTTTTATTGAACCTCTTCTGCAATTTTATCTGCTTCATGTCATATATACGCCAAGTTCAGGAGTGTTCTTCATGAATCATGGAATGGTGATTATGTTGCCTCCTTAGAAGAATTCGATACGACATGTATGGACTCCGTATGGTTAGCTATTAAGATTTCATAGAAAATGAATGACTACAGTAGGTCAGTGGTGGACCATAGTAATGCAGGAATGATTCTGTGAGTAATGAGCCGATTACTTACAACCGTGAGAGTTGTATGGGAATGGATGTTGAGAGTGAGTACCACTAATCGGGTCGTGGTGGTGTATAAGTTATCATTGATAGGATAATTAAGTTGATTATCTACCTATTGAATACTTATTCCTTCTTATCAATAGAGAGTCGTATTACTATACGAGGAAGGTTGCGATGCAAGCATAGAATTCTAATAACGATGACGTCTAGAATGAAATCCCAGATTCAATTTTCGATGTCGAGGGAGTTTCAAAGGTAATTGTTTATAAGCTCGAGCAAGAGCATGGGTCCATAGAATGATGGAAGGAATAGTAAATATTCAGACACGTGAAATACGATGCTATAATACTTGATTTTGATATATATACGTATATGTTTTGTTCTCCTATGACAAACCTCTATAGTTCAGAGGTAGATTCCAAGCCAGATATTTTGTGGTAGTATATTTTATATATATACAATTCTCTTCAATTCATTCTTTTCTCTCCTTTTTATTTTGTATAAGCTGAGAAGAACAACCCTTCCAGAAGGGGAGGTATTGCCGAATGACTATCTATTTGTGTGATAGAAGCCTAGTAGGTTATCACATGTTGTTTAATTGCTTGTCAAGTACTAAAGGCTGGCCTCCTTCTGTACTAACTATGCGATATAACAAGTGTTCATGATCATAGTGATCTCTCAATAAATTCTTTTACTTCTATATGAAAGACCAAGCTTTTGAAGAAAGAAGCATCTAGAAGGGAGTAGTATCAGCGCGGTGGTATTCCGAATCTAACGCATTCATGATACTAAGGTTGATGCGGTTATTAAAAGGTTATAGAATACTAACAAGCAAAAGTGTAACCAGTATAGTATTATGTATGGAAGATAGTAATGACTACGAACAAGAAAAGAAGGAGTATTGAGAAGCAAAAGCTATAGTGTTAGAAGCTATTATGAGAGTCTGTGTAATAGACTTGAAACTTGAAAGAATTTGGAATGATCACTTAACGCGGATTGAGTTTTCTCACGACAATAGATCGTATGTCAGGTATCTAGATGTCGCCTTATGAGATCCTTGAGGGAAGTCAATGTCGATCTCCCTTATGTTAGGATGAAGTTGTAGAGCGCAAGATGCTCGTACCAGCAGCGGTCCAAAGAACCAAGGATATAATAGATCTAAGCAGAGGACGGCTGGTAGTAGCCCAAGATGGACATAAGAAGTATGTTGATTTGACACGAAAGGACAAGGAATAGGAAGTAGGGGACCTAGTGATGTTATAGGTATTCCCTTGGAAAGGATGGATGTGGTTCGGAAAGAAAGGAAAGCTAAGCCCACGAATTGTTGGACCCTTGGATATATTAAGTCATATTGGGAAGTTAACATATGAGCTAGCCTTACCCCGAACCTTAGCAAGTTCATAACGTGTTCCATGTATCAATGTTAAGGAAGTGTAATTCGGATGCAAGACAAATAGGGGCATATGAGCGCATAGACATGCAACCAGACGTAACTT
Source organism: Apium graveolens (assembly GCF_009905375.1). Lineage (NCBI taxonomy): Eukaryota > Viridiplantae > Streptophyta > Magnoliopsida > Apiales > Apiaceae > Apium > Apium graveolens. The sequence continues at coordinate 73,133,532 of NC_133654.1, forward strand.
ATATGGAGCAACCAGGAAGGGTTATAGATCAAAAATGGACAAGTGCTTAGAAGAAGGGTTATCATGCTAGTCAGGGTTTGTGGCAGAACCACAATGTGGGAAAATTGACTTGAGAGTTAGAAAGTGCAATGCTAAGAAAGTATCCCTATTCATTTTCTATCTGATTCCGGGACGGAATCCTTTTAAGGAGGGGAGACTGTAATAACCCCAAAAAATTTGGACTTTTTGTAAACCTTATGGATAGTGATTTTGCTGATTATGCTGAAAAAGAAAACTTTTCATGCCACACAACGTAGCAGTTCTTTTATTGATATTATGAGGTCTTATTAGTACTCTATATGGTATATAAGTGTATGTAAAGATCGTCAGAATCCAAATCCGAACACTTTGATTTTTCCCGAAAATCCACCAGATACCGAAAGAATTGAGTATAAGGTAACATGATAAAAAGGATTTAAATTCAAGGATTTTTAGAGAGGATCATAAAATGAATATAAAATATTTAGAAAGGTTTAGGGGAACCTAAGTAATAAGATCCCATGTATGATCCCTCAAACGATAAACGAGAACGAAAGTTAAGCGAACCGTATAACAGATATGCGGTCATTAGCCAAGTAATTAGGGGTTAATCAAAGAGGTTAGTGGATGATGATGTCATGACACCAACAAGAAGAAGACAAGTGTAAGAGGATGACATGAGAAAGATGACATAGGCATGGTGATATAAGCATGATAAATGGAGGGATTGGTTGGTTGATTGTGAGCCACATAATTTTTACCATGGTAACAATCTAATTAACAACAAAATGAAGTAACCAAGATAAACACCACACAAATCATTTAATCAAACTAGAAACATTTTTACTTCACTTTTTCTTCCCTTGCTCTCGGCCAAAACCAGAGCAGTAACTTAAAACTCCCATATCTCCTTCAATACTTACTCATATTTTATGTTCTATAGCTCGTTGGAAAGGTATTGAGATGGCCTACAACTCTTGTTCACAATCCTCGTCCAAATAGGCAAGGTAAGACCCTCATTTTTACAGTTCTTTAAATCGGACTTTTAGAAACTTCAAAACCTAACTTTGTGTTCTTGATTTCTATGGAAAGATCAAGCTTGTAGGAGGTTAGATTAAGGTTCCCTAAGGATTCCTAGCAACTTAGCACCTACCAAGGAAGGTATCAAATTCAAACCCTAGCTTTGATTTTATGATTCCATTAAGTTTTATTGAAGCATTGTTAGTATTAAGGCTTGATCTTTGATTATAAGTAGTTTTGGTGGATTTGTATTGGTTTTGAATATTGGGTCTTTGATTGGTTGGATAAATTGGTAAAACTTGGAGTTGGGGACTGATTTTGTAGTATTATGGTTGAATATTGTTGTATTGGTGGTTGTGAGTGAATTGATGATAATTTAGAGTGTTAATTAAATTAGAAATCGCGTAAACATAAACGTCATAATGCCCGATTTTCCTTAACTATTCTGTTCTTAACTTTAGGACATGTGAACTCACTGAAAGATTCTAACCTTTGCCATTTTTAGATAGTTCATGTTACGAGCTTCGTTTTGATATGTGGTTCGCTTGAATCCGATCTACGGTTTAGGAGAAACGACCGTTTTAAGTAACGGCGTTTCGCAAATGAACCATTACCCCTCGCCTTACTTTGAAACCTTGGTTAAGGCCCTTAAATGACTAATTGGAGTATGAAACAATTATGTAAAGTGGACTAGGCAGTTGGTAGGGTATTTACAAAAGCGTCGCCTTAAAATTCATAACGGTTAATTTATTAAAAATGATGGAGCCGAGGGTACTCGAACGACTTATGTGATTTGTTAAGCGTAGAAATGACCATAAGCAAACGTTAGGGTTCAATTGGTTAAAGTCTAGTTTCTTAAGCGACCGTGGTTTAATTCCGGCTTATGTTGTTGTTCATAGGTTACTGGACCCACTCTAAGCTTAAGTCTACCCCGGAGCACTCAAGCAAGTTTTATACCCGTTATCCTGTTGTTGTGATGTATATATGTATATGCATTATCTTGTGATAGATACATGATTGTTATTAACAAAATCTTGCGATATATTGGAGCATGCTGATATGGTTTATATGCATGCCTGTTTCATAATATTGATATCTAATTGTTGATTCCAATGCTCATAATTGCATAATACCTATGCTAGAGATAAGCAGTAGTTGCGTATACCCTTAGTATAAGGGACCCAAAGGCGAACATTTTCTAAAACCGGGAGTCGATGTTTCCGAGTATATTATATATATTTATATATATATATAGATATAGTTTTCTAAACTATTAATCGAATAAGGTTTATTCGATAACTTTATTTTTATTAATGAATATTACTTTGAATATTCATTCGAGGACTTATGACTCGGTTTATTTTATTTAAGGAATATTATCTTGAATATTCATTCGAGGACTTATGACTCTGTTTATTCTATTAAATTAATATTATTTTGAATATTCATTCGAGGACTTATGACTCCGCTTATTTACTAAATAATATTCTTTATTTTATTAAAGAATAATGTTTCGATAATCAAACTTATTTTCGATTATTCAAATAAAGATCGTACTTTCGTATAAGTATATCTTTGGTTATTTAATATTCATTTCAAGTATGAGTTTTAAAACTTCTACTTCAATTTTTTTTATAAAGATTATTCTTTATGGGAATATTATTTAAATAACAATATTCAGATATTTTCTAATATATTGGGACTGATTTATTTTATTAAATCAGCATTACTCCAAACATTCTTAAAAATGTTTTCGAGTCTTCAAAATGATTTTTAAAAGTTAGGGCGGATCCCAAAACTCATTTTTATATTTAAGATCCTCCTTTCGAAGGGGATTTAAATACTCGCTCAAAATCTGAGGGATCCGGCTCTGTGGTGTATTTTATATTCGTAACAAGGTTGCTGTTTTGATAAATGAATTGATTACTTACCCAACGTTCGGGAAGTAAGTCCATCTAATTGAGTCGGCATAAGCGACAGGCCGGGGTACGGTCTATCAAAGTGTAAGTGGCTGGGTGGCAGCCCATCAACACGTAAGAGGCCGGGTGGCGGTCCAGCACAAGGTCCTAATGAGGCCAGGGTGATGACCGGTGGGGGATTCATCCATCTACTAGTAGAAAAGGTTACTTATTGGTATCTTTGCCTGATCAGCAATATATCAGGTTTATGCCAAGGTTTTCTCCTTTCCAAATTCATTGGATATTGCAACTCTGTTTATAATTTTCATAACACAGGTTTCAAGGAGTGTATAAAATGTATATATATATATAGGTGTATATATATCGGGACTTAATGAAGTATCTCGTAACTTCATTTCTTTCAAATAATATTTTAAAGATTGAATCTATTCAAGTCTTATCTTGTAGTCTCATCAGTGTGATGAACTTTTGAAACTAATTATAACTTGAACGGTGGTAGTTCAAGTAGTATTCGAAAAGGATATAAGTATATTGGAGTATCTTGTAACTTCATCTTTTAAACGTATATCTAGTAAATGATTATCTTATCCATGTCAAAGATTTTCAGAAAAACGTTGAGACAAGGTTAGATATATGAGATCACCTTGCAACGATATTTTATACAGTTATAAACTGGAACTCTGTGTATATTATACATGTCAGAGGATTTGAAAGATTTGAGAAGTATATATGTATATATATACTGAATATTTTGCGACTCCGTCGCGTTAAGATATCAAACTTGGTTCATTTTTACTTGACCAAGACTTTCATGAGTACTATGAGGATGGTCACATATTGTAAATCATTATACATATTATTTTGGTGGGCTTGTTGCTCACCCTTCCTTTCATCTTTCATCACACAACAACAGATAGACAAGATGAACAGGACCAAGCTCCCAATTCGTGAGCGGATAGGAAATGTACTACAGTTTCCTGTTGGCGTTGATGTCGTTGTAGCTGAGGTAGGAACTACCAATAGGCTAGGATTTCAACTTTTGATGTACCAGACTTATGTATACTTATGAATTGTAATAATGGCAAAGAATATGTAAATTTATTCAGAAACCCTTTTAAGGTGTAATGGTTTATAATTGTGGAATAAAATGACTTGTGTTATTTTTGGTATTCATCTCTGAGACTATAATTTGTGATGTGTGTGTATATTGTGGGGTCACAGTATGCAGTAGTTGGTTGTTTATAAAGATTGAGTGTTATTAAGGGAAATGGAACTCGTGACAACCCAGATCCCCGACCCCGGATTTGGGGGTGTTACAAGGTTGGTAAGTGAGTTAGGTATGCTAAACTACTATTAATTTATTATTATTTATGTCTATGCAATTTGAAATACAGCCAGAAATAAATTTGATTTTATTGATCAAGTCATGAAGAAGTGAAATTTTGGCTAAGTCAAAATTACTTCTTCGACGGATAAGGATTATCCGTTGAAAGTCAAAAATATTTCTGGATACATTATCTCTCAACGGATAATGGTTTATTTAATATCTGTTGATCAATCATAATTGTTGACTCTAAAAATATCATTTGTTGATATATACTTACAGTCTTGTATGTATACGTTGATGGACAATTTTAGAATTTTTACAGTTTACTTTATTTTTAAACTGTTATTTTTGGCATATATCATTGGGAATTTATTTTATTTTAATTATTTGTGTGTCTTATTTTGGGAAAGTATAAAATCCAATTTCATTTACAGATCTCACTTTTATCTTTCTCTAATTTCTTAAGGAAAATTTTACTCTCTCTCTTCTCAAAACCCTTTTTCTCTCTATAACTGCAAAGTTAGCAAAAATGGAACCAGTTTTGAAGATTATATCTCAAATAGGGTTTGTGTATGAGAAGAACAATTTTGTTGCACTAGTGGACAAGAGTGTTGCTCATGAAGATTATCACAAAATGATGGAGTTCATCAGCAACTGCAAACTCAAGTATTCTATGCTCGAGTTATCAGTCATCTACTATGAAGTTGTTGAGGAGATTTAGACCTCTACTCTCTTTGACTCGACAGACATGACTATTGCCTTTACACCCAAAGGTAACAATTACTCCATCAATTATGATGAGGTCCAATCTTGCTTTAAATTGCTTGAAAACAACACAGTTACTCCACACACTGACACTTATATTATTAACATGCTTAAGTCCATGGGTTATGCTTTAGACACTGCTAGTCTAGGTAGCATTAAAAAAAAGACTTAGGAAAGAATGGAGTTATTTGTGTGATGCTTTTATCAAAGTGTTTTCTGGTAAAATTAGCAAATATGATGTACCTTTGCACTGCTTAATATGATTTATATGCTCTTATCTGATAAGTACTTTAATTTCAGCAACTATGCCATGCTAGAGATCGGGTATAAATTAGAGGATATTCAAAATAGACCTAGAAATGTGTATTATGCTAGATTTTTTTTGTGATGCTAGCTAACCATGTTTCTAAGGATTTGGAAATTGAGAACCCATATAACAAATTAGATAGTTGGGTTCAAGAAAAGAGGGTGCTTGCATACCTAATCAGGAACAACCTTAACAGTGAGGTGCCTCTCAATTATCTTCCTATCTTTGAGGCACCTCAAGTAAGTCAGGTAAATACCTCTATCTCTATAACTTCCCAACCTCAAATTTATTTACCTTCAACAGTGGCTACGGAGTCTATGACAGTGACCAAACAGATTCCTACTCAAGCCACTAAACCAAATGTTTCCAAATCCAAATCAAAGAAACCTCTAGTCTCTCCCAAAAGGTAATAGTAGTAAAAACCACTAAAGCACTTAAGGGAAGTGCTCAGGGTGGTAAGAAAGGTGAGGGAAGGGGTGAAAATCAAAGAAGCCCCACGGATAAGGAGGTTGAGGTTAGTGTAACCCAAGCCAGCCACATTGTACTCTCCCAAAAGATTGTGGTGCTACAAAAGGAAATTAGCACATCCCTAGTTGCATCCTCCCAAAAGGATTTGACTATTGAAACCAACTCTCAACTAGGAGCATAGAACAAAAGGGTAGGGACACTATAGACTTAGATCAAACTTATATCAGAAAGTAGAGAACTAAAATACTTATTTGTTGATAGTCACAACCACCCCTTAAATGGCTATTTCATATTCGTTGATAGTCGTTGCACAAACACTTGATATTTCAAAATATATTACAAGTGCGGATGACTTAGTGGTTGTCCAATCACTTCTATGATTGAGGGAAGGGAGTGAATTGAGTGAGAGGCTGGGTGGCTCCCAGGCAAAAGGAGAGGCTGAGAGTTTATCAATGCACACTATTTCTTCTAGTATGGCAAAAGTGAGTGAGAGGAGTTCCACCTTAGTAGGTGAAGGTGAGGGTGTAAGGATAGTGAGCCAAGGGGAGCCACTGATGCAAGAATATAGAGAAAATGAGAGAAAAGCAGGTACAGGAGAAATTAGGGTGGCAGCCATTGCTAGTGAGTCAATAGATGTCAGTGATGCTGAAAAGGAAAGGCTATATCAGCAACATTATAGAGTTGTTATAGATTCTATTTCTTTGGATGCTGAGACATTTACTCATCTTGTAACAGCCTATCAAACATTGGTTGTTCACGGAAATGAGGAGGCAAAAAGAACATTGAATTTAGTACACACAACTGAATCAATGAAAAGGGCCAAAAATGCAATCTCTACACTGCCTCCTACAATTGATGTGGATTCTGATTTGGGAGCTGATAATGATGAGTTTGATGAAGAATTTGATGAAGATGTTGGCATGGATATAGGAGGAGATGCAGGCCCTAGTTCCTCAGCTAATACTCCTGATTGGATGCTAAGCAAGGAGTGCAGCTCTCATCACTTCAACTCTATACTTTTTAAGCTCATCAATCAAACTCAAACAGATCTAACAGCTACTTCCAATGATGGTACATGTTAGATATATTTGAGATGTCATGTCTATTATGTTTCATGTTTAGTTTTCAGATCTTAACAATCAGGAGATATCGGTACTTACTGGAATCAGTACTTACTAGAAGTCAGAACTTAAGGATATCAGAACTTAGATTATCAGAAGATAAATATCAGAAGATAGATATCATAACTTAAGTACGGGAGGACTTACAGTTAAGGAAGGAAGCTGATTTATAGGAAAGAAGATCGAGACTAATACCAAAGAAGATATGCATAAAAAGAGTTAGAAGATAAGAAGACTTGTATAAGATATCTGATTGATATATTTTAGGAGACAGAATTATATTCCATATCAATTAGAAGTTATCTTGTAACTGTGTACTATATAAACACAGACATAGGTTTACACTATATGTGTTATCATTATCGAGAAGATCATACATTGTAACCTAGCAGCTCTCGTGATATTTGTTCATCACTGAGAGAGAACAGTTTTATTATAACAGAGTTTATTATATTGAATATATCTGTTTACAGTTACTTGTGTTCGAAATCGATTTGATTATATTAAAACATTGTATTCAACCCCCTTCTACAGTTTTGTGTGACCTAATAATTGGTATCAGAGCTTATCTGTTAACACACATACAGTAAAGATCCAAAACAATCATGTTTGAAGAAGCAGAAAATCTAACTAAGCCTACTAAAACTGAAGAAACTCAATAGACTCAAACCTACAGTCGATATGACACTATTAGTGTTTCCATACTGAGACCTTCTAAGTATCCTATATGAAAAGTGAAGATGGCTATGTTTCTGGAAGCTATAGATCCAGAATACCTTGACAGAATTAATGAAGGACCACATAAGCCAGCCAAGCTCTCTGTTGTAGTTGCAGATTAACCATCAAAGACCATACCAAAGGAGAAAAGTGAGTATACAGCTGAAGAAATCTCATCCATTGCTAAGGATGCAAAGGTAAGGCATTTGCTGCATAGTGCCATTGATAATGTCATGTCAAATAGGGTAATTTATTGCAAGACTGCAAAGGAGATATGGGATGCTTTGGAGACAAGATGCCAGGGAACTGATGCAATCAAGAAGAACAGGAGGACTATACTCACTCAAGAGTATGAGCACTTTGACTCAAAAGGTGATGAGTCATTAACTGACTTATATGACAGGTTTATCAAACTCTTGAATGATCTGTCACTGGTGGAAAAGGAATATGATCTCGAAGATTCAAATCTAAAATTCCTTTTAGCTCTTCCTGAAAGTTGAGATTTGAAGTCTACAACTATAAGAGACAACTATGCTCTTGATGAAACTACTCTTGATGAAATTTATGGTATGCTCAAGACTTATGAACTTGAGATGGATCAAAGGAGCAAGAGGCATGGGAGAAAGTCAAGGACAGTTGCTCTTAAGGTTGAGGAGGAATTCCCCAAAGTGGTTGTCTCAAAGAAAGGCAAAGGAAAGGCTCCCATCATAAAGTCTGATTCGGAATCATCAAGTTCTGATGATGATGATTCAGAAACTGAAAGTTTACCTGAAATAGATGCTGATAAAGAGATGATGAAATTGTGTGCTCTTATGGTGAAGGGTATCAAAAAGATAGCCTACAGGAAATTCAGAAGGGGAAAGAAGTTTTCCAAGAAAGGTGGAAGTTCTGATAAGAAAGGGTTCAGAAATCATGAAGGCAAAAGTGCAAAGTCTGACAGAGGAGACAACTTAAATGTCAAATGCTATAATTGTGGTGAAAGAGGCCACATATCACCTGACTGCAAGAAAGGAAAGAGTGACAAAGGCAAGGCACTTGTCACAAAGAAGAAAAGTTGGACAGACTCTTTAGATTCTGAAGATGAGGTGATTATGCTTTTATGGAAAATGCTGATGACAACCCTGAAACTGCTGAATTGAAGGTACCTCAAACAACTTATGCCTTTCATACTGATGATATTACTGATTTGAGATTATATCTTAAAACCATGTTTATTAGCTACAGAGATCAAACTTTTACATGTGAAAGATTAACTTCTGAAAATATTACTTTTAAGAAAAGGATTGATTATTTAGAAAAAGAGTTAGTTATGTTCCATCAAACTCAGAAAGAAAGAGATGATGTTTTTTATGTTAGAGATGAATTGTTAAAATTGAATAAATCTCCACAAACTAAATTAGAAAAAGAAAAAGAGATTATCAAGACTTGGACTAACTCTGGCAGAACAACTCAGAATTTATTAAGTAGTGGAAACTGGAAAGAGGGCTTAGGTTATGGAGATGATAAAAGTAAAAAAGGAACTGAACAAATTGAGCCAATTATTGTTAAAAAAACTGCTAAGCCAAAGGTAAATCCTGTTAAGTGTGTAGCTAAAACTGTAAAGTCTGATTTTGAAAAGATGAAAGAGTCTGTGACAGAAGTTAATGAGAAGTCAACTTCTGAAAAATTAGAACAGGATAAACCAGCTGAAGTTAACATAGGCTTAATGACAAAGAAGCAGCTTAAGCATAAGTTGAAAGAAATAAGGAATGTCAACAAGGTAAAGGCAGCTAGGAAAAATAGGAATGAAAAGGAAGGTGTGAATAAAAGCAATAATTATATGCCTGTTCCTAATGCTCCTAGAAAGAAATGTTATAACTGTGGAAACTCTAACCATCTTGCTTCTTTTTACAGGAAGAATAAGAATATAAACTCTTTACCTCCTAAGTCAGGAGTTAAGAGTCAGTCTGTTAGATTTAAGCCACAAAATCTTTGTTTTCATTATGGTAGTTTATGGCATTCCATTTATACTTTTAAGGAATATCATAGTTTGTACTATGATTATTATCAAATAAAACCTTCTTTGAAGAAAGTTGCTTTAATTCCTTCTAGTGTAAAGTCTGATGCAAAGTCTGGTATAAGTTCTGATAAACAGCATGTTATCATAAACTCTGATATTAAATCCGCTACAAATGCTAACAAACTTAAAAAGGCCAAAGGATCCAAGCAAGTCTTGGTCCTTAAAACTAACCATTAGTGGTCTTTATGATTGCAGGGCAACAGGAAAAAATCCTAGTACTGGATAGTGGATGTTCAGGACATATGACTGGAAATAAAGCCCTGCCCTTAGACTTTGTGGAAGAAGCTGGCCCAGGAGTTTCTTATGCAGATGGCAACATGGGAAAAACTCTAGGATATGGAAATATTAATCTTGGGAATGTCATCATTGAAACAGTAGCTCTGGTCTCAGGACTTAAACACAATCTGCTGAGTGTGAGTCAAATCTGTGACAGAGGTTATCATTGTTGGGAACCACGGACTTGGGGTGCTACTACGTTTTACGATAAAGATTGTGAAAAGAAAATCATCTTGTTAAAGGTTGATTCCACGCTCTTCTATTGTATTCCCAAATTCCCTTGAGCGAAGTGTGGCCTCCGTCTTCTCAAGTTATCCTCTCTTCTTACTTCTTGGTGGCTACAATATGTTTTTCACCCTCTCCCAAGCAAGAACAGAATAAGAATATATATAGGTTATAATAGGGACCATGGATAATTAGGTTGGGCCTTCTAATTACATCTTGAGCCTAGCCCAATGTAATAAAATTTTAATTCAATCCACTAAAGAATTAATATTTGCACTACCTTTCCTAATACCGCAATTTAAATAATTAATTCGGTTCCAATATTATTTGCTTATTAAATTCCCCATGTTTAAAATATCGCATGTCCATTAATTAAATATAGTACTGATAATTTATTTAATTAATATCTTTTATCCTTGATCATCCACTCAGCCTTTATTTAATTATGCCAGAATAAATTCCACCTGCAGGGTTTCACATAATTAAATCTTTTTGAGCTTTCAAGGGGACATCATTAACCCGAATATTATCAGGACATGGATTCTTTCAATAAATAATATCCACCATGTATATAATTCCATCACCCAAAATATAATGATATAATTCAGAAGAATTACTTCATATATAAATCAAAGCATGTAAATAATATACACGTGTCAATTACTATTTCCGGATTAAGAACCTAAGCATTAATAATAACATAGAATCTTAGTTCTCCTTCTTAATCAGTATTAAGGGAACAATTCTAAATTTGATCATGTTCAATATACACAAAGTATACTAGTATTATTTATTAGTCAATATAAACTAATCTAAATAATACTACAGCCATACCAGTGGATTGTCCAACACCACCTATGTTGTGAACCTTATTATATTATATAACTGTATTTAACAATCTAATATTCTGTATCCCATTTGATACTAGATTGTTCACAATATATAATATTAGACAACATGTAAATATTCAAATGATTCTCAATTAAACTGGCCAGAAATAAATGTATATACTTAAAATAAATATTTTCAGTATACACTAACAATCTCCCACTTATACTCAAAATATTCTATGTGTACATCAGTGTTTATTTAATCCACTATTACACAAAAATCTATGTGTCCATCCATCTGACTCCTATCGCTTCCACATGGTTATCAAAAACCTTGGCTGGCAAGCTCTTTGTGAAAGGATCTGCCCGGTTGTCTTTTGATGATATGTGAGCCACAACTATATCTCCTCGCTTTACGATTCCTCGTATGAGATGATACTTACGTTCAATATGTTTAGCTGCTTTGTGGTCTCGCGGTTCCTTTGAATGTGCCACAGCACCAGTGTTATCACAATACACTGTCAAGCTCCTAGGCAAATTAGGTACCACATTTAAGTCCAAAAGGAAGTTCCTCAACCATACAGCCTCTTTGGCAGCCTCAGAGGCCGCCACGTACTCGGCCTCCATGGTGGAGTTTGCAATGCATTTCTGCTTTACACTTCTCCATATAACGGCTCCACCTCCCAAAGTAAAAACATATCCCGAGGTTGATTTCCTCTTATCCCTATCTGATTGGAAATCTGAATCAATATTGTAATATCCGGGATATATCGTGTAATTATTTTTGATATTATTATGTGTGCCCAGTATCTATTCTGTGAATTAATTGTTAAGTGTTATCTGTACTTGAATATTCAAAAATAATATTAATTGAGTATTTTAATTTTTATATGTCCAAAATAAAATATAGATAATTGTCATATCTTCCTAATTATTTTTATGTTGATTTATGGATTTATAAGAATCATATGAAATTTCTAAAATCTTTTTCCGGGTAATTAAAATCTATTTTATAAAAACGGGAACCAACCGACATCAACCGTTGTTACGTTTTTGGAACCCGAAACTCTTCCGAGAACTCCTTCCTAACCTAATTGTAATATTCTGAGCATTTTTCATGTTCCGACTTTTTCGATCCGGCTTACGGTTTGTCCTGCGCGGCTCCCGGCGCAACATTTTCGATACAATATTCATTTCGGTAAATCAATAAAACCAGTATTTTCGATAAACGGGAGCTTTTTATTAAACTATCCCAATTATCACTTCGTAATACGTGTAACCAGGCGCTGAGACCAAGACTGCAGTATAAATTGTACTAATTTGGATAATTATCCCGAAAACCGATACCGTTTGGATCAGTTTTTACAGATAAACGTACTGTTTTATATCCGGAATGATCCAACGGGATACAAATTTTCCGTAATTATAAATAGCCTTTTACCGTATTTTTATTTCGTATCAAAATCATTTACAGATAGTTAATTATATAATTTTCAGAGAAAAATCCTAATTACATAAACTGTTCTAAGAATCAAACAGCAAAACGAAGGCGTTACCGATCTCTGTTTTTAAAGCTTGAGTAATCAAAACGAAGGATTTGAGGTGTTCTATCAGATTCTGAGCTTTATTTCACTGCAGAAATCAAGGGTATTTTTCTAAAAATTTATTTATTTTCGAATTTATTTTATTAAAAATATGAATTTTTGTTCGGATGATTGTTTGTATGATTTGATGATTGCATGTTGTAGAGCTTGTTTTCCTGATGATTTTCATATATCATACGTCTGATTTGGAGTTCAATAACATGCTCAAAAGTGGGTTTAATTTTCGAATTTCAAAATTAGGGTTTATAACCCGTATGAATGTTTTCAATTGAAATTTGGGGGTTTTTGATTCAGGGGTTATTAGCTGTTGATTTATAGTGGGTTGTGTTCCTTATAAAATTTGCAATCGATTGATATATAGCTCGTTAACAGAGGATGCTTGAATCGAAGGGAGTTGTGTTTTAAAGATTTGCGATGTTCGCCGGAAACCGGCGATGTTCTTGGCCAATTTCCGGCCAGAACAGGGATGATTAGAATGTTTTGAATGCATGAACAAGTTCCTGGTGTTGTGTAGTGTTGATCTGGAGGTGTTGGTGGGGTGAGGACGCCGGGATCGTCTTCTCCGGCCACCCCCGATTTTCCGGCGACTGAAACTGCAAAATTGCAGTTTAGTCCCTGTATTTTTAAAGATGGTGAAGTTTAGTCCCTGTAGTTTGCAAAGTTTTCAAAAATAGGATTCTTGTTTATAAAATGTTTAAAAATCATATTTCCTATTTATTTTTATTATAAAAATTCATTTTTAATTTCTGAAAATTCAGAAAATTATTATTTTAATTCTAAAAATTATTTTTAATTCACAAATAAATCTGAATTAATTAGTTAATTAATTTCAGTTAATTTATAATTGATTAATTGGTCAATTAATTCGAAAATTAATTGATTAATTGATTTAATTAATTATTAATTGATTTTAATTAGTTATTTAATTAGATTTAATTATTTAAAAATGATTTAAAAATTCTGAAAAATAGTTTCGAGCTTTAAAATATTATTCTAAATTATTTCCAAGGCTCGATAATTATTCTAAAATTATTTCGGAGCCAGAATAGGCCAACCGAACCCTGTTTATTAACCCGAAATTGATCCAACGACCCGTTTTAATTCCGAAAAATGTTTTAAAAATCATTTTAAATACCCGAAAGCATATTTATGACCCGAGACTTCTTTATAGATGATATGTCATTGATTATGTGATGTATTATGTGTTATACATGACCTGTTGTTTGACTATCGGTCTATATATTTGGTGTTTACTTGGTTATTGCATAGATTTCAATCCGTTAATCGGATTTGGGTAAAACGAAGGGTAGATAGAAGTATGTGTTGAATAGAATCCTGTAAGTTGATGATTGATAGATGCTTATGATATGTGAGCAGAAGAGGCAAGGCGTAGGAAAGGGAAACAGGTAGTTGAGGAGTAAGACGATTGTGATTGAAAGCAAGTGCAGGATAGTAAGCTAATATCAGGCAAGTGTTCTGAACTTTCTCGAGATATTGTAATTCTTGATAGTCTTGTTGACATTGCAAGTGCTTTGAAGCACGGAAACCTAAATCCTGATTTCAGTTATTGTTCTTGAGTTATGAACCATATTCTTTCTAAGCCATTGATTATTGTATACCCAAACCCGAACCACAAATCTACGATACTACTCCACAAATACATACAAACTAAATACCAGACACTGAACTGAATTATTATATACTCAATCCATGATATCTTATGCTTTGAAAGACCAAATCCTTGAAACCCTGAAACGTTGTTTCCTTTGTTATCCAATTCTTTCATTACCCAGCATTCAAGCTTTGAAAGTACCTTGTTGATCCTTACAAGGATTGAAACCCTTTCATTGTTAAACATTTATTGTTGTTAATGATTTCAGTTATTGTTTATATTTGCATATTCTGTTATTATGCTAGAATTGGATTGTTTTTATAAAATTATGGACCAGATTCGTGGTCAGACCATATAATGGTCAAGTTAGGCCAATGTGTGCCTTGGATCCAGTAGTTAGAGCAATGATGTGTGCCTTGCTCGGGGTTAGTGCGTGACTGATCAGCAGCCTAACCTTGGTTTTTAAATTAAAAGTATAATATCCAATTCTAAATCATAATCCATTGTTCACTTGATATCATAACCATATTCACCTGATGATCATTATTCTCAGTTTTGTCATTGTGACTTGCTGAGCTAGTTAGCTCATTTGTGCGATGTTGTTTATATTCTTTCCAGTTAAAAAGGAACCAGTTGGTAAAGAGGATCCCCAGTCCAGCGCGAGAGCTAGGGGTTCAGGTTGAGAAAGCTGAGCTAGTAGGCTTCTTTTGGAATAATTTAAGTTTGTAAAAGTTTGTAATAATGTTTAATACTCAGTTTGAATTTGAAATAGTTGGGATTTGAATGGTTTGTAATATATTAGTGTGTTTGGCTTGTGTGCATACTTTAACCTGTTGCGGTCCGTGGTGGTTGGTAAGTAGGGTCATTGCATATATTATTATTATCTTTATTATTGTTATAAGCAGGTTATAATTAAGGTGTGTGTGTGGACCCCAAACTTCTGACCCGGGTTTGGAGGGCGCCACAGGTTTGGTATCAGAGCTACAGGTTATAAGTCACTGACACAAGCCTAGGTTAACGGGAATGGGTGGAAGGTTAGGATTAGAAGTAAGGCATAGGATGATAGAACGTTGAGAGGTTGAGTGTTTCGGTATATCAGGTATTAGCGTAAATTGCGTTATGGTACGAGATTCTTATATTACGATATAATTTCAGATAGCAGAGATGGCCGACTCTTTTATTCCCGTATCAGCTGATCACTCAGAGCCTTCAGTTGGAGCACCAGCATCGGATCCACGTCCTGTGATTCCACCAGCATTGGCTATTCTACCGCCACCGGTGTTGCAGCCCGTACCACTGCAGGCTATTCCACCCCCAGGCATGAGGCCACCTGTCAGAGGACCCCCACCAGCTGATTCAGATTCCACTGGGCATTCAGTAGCGAGTGCCCCATTCCAGTCTACATTGCCCCCAGTTCCTTATTACCGGTATGAGGCTCTTCAATTGGAGCGTGAATCCTTGTTGGCTCAGATTAGAGAGTTACAGCATATCATCAGGACTACAGATGTTAATCGTGGTGTGAGGGAGCTTCGAGAGGAGATTCATGTGACACGGAGGGTTCTTGAGGCTAGGTTACATGGAGCTACACTACCTGGCAGAGGCCCTGATGCACTGCTGAGCTGGGCTACTGAGGTGATGGAGGACTTTGAGAGGCTAGCAGGACCAGAGTTTCCTTGGAGCTGAGTTAGAGATTTTGAGATGAAGATGCTGAGTAGTGTTGCTATGATTATGTAGTATGGACAGTAGTGTGTAGTGTGTATCAGAAGACTTTTGAGTTGTATTTATAGACTAGCGATGCTGACTAGTGAGTAGGTTGTTGTACCCTTTTTGCTTTTACTTTCGAAGCATCTTTACGCTTGTACTACCCTAAAACTTTTGATCTATATATATCAGTACCTTTTTCCTTTCCAACATTGTCATTTACTTTATCGCACCTGTTTTACTTTACCTTATTTATTGTACCAGTATACCCTGTGATACCATGTGCCCTGTTTTCCATAACTGTTTATATTCTATAAAGAAGCATGCAATTTACTTAGTTACAACTGTTTTCAAAAAGAGATATTCCTGTTTTACAAAACTTTTCTTTTATGCAAATATTTGATTCAAAAGCTAAATAAATTGATTGATTCTTTACAGAAAATGCCTCCCAAAAGAAATACCCGCACCAACACCCAGAATGAAGAAACCAACAACAACAACAATAACAATCAAAATGATATAAACCAGAATGTGAACCCAGGACCCATGGACCTAGCAATAGCCCAGATTCTTCAAATCTTGGCCCAACAAACAGTTCACCTGGCACAACAACAGCAGAGACAGACCAATCCCCAGGTAACTTTCAAAACTTTTCAGGCAATAAACCCACCAGAATTCAAGGGTTCCTTAGAGCCAATTGAAGCAAATGTTTGGTTAAAGGAAATAGAAAAGGCATTTGCCTTAGTGAAAGTGAAAGAGGAACAGAAGGTTGAGTTTGCAAGTTACTATCTGAAGAATGAGGCCACCTATTGGTGGAAAATGGTGAAGACATTGGAAGGCACAGATGTTATTAGTTGGGAAAGGTTCAAGGAATTGTTTTTAGAAAAGTATTTTCCTCAGTTTGTTCAGGATCAAATGGAGCTAAAGTTTTTAGAGTTAAAGCAAGGGAATATATCGGTAACAGATTATGAGGGGAAGTTTGAGGAATTGTCAAGGTATGTGCCGTCGTATGTTGATACTGATAGAAAGAAAGCTAAGAGATTCCAGCAAGGCTTGAAGCCATGGATCAGGGGGAAGGTAGCTATTTTTGAATTGGATACCTACGCCGGGGTTGTACAGAAAGCTATGATCGCAGAGACAGAGAGTGAGATGTTCCAGAAAGATAAGGAAAGCAAGAAAAGGAAAGTTGAGGGAAGTGAGGGTTAGTCACAAACAGGGAAATTTCCAAATTTTAAGAAGGGCAAGTTTCAGCCAGGGAGAAATTTTAATTTCAGGAGACAAAATGCAGGAGACGGAGGCCAGGGCAATCGTCCAGCTAATGTGAATCCGCCGAATCAGTTGAGATTAACTTTTCCAGATTGTCAAGTATGTGGAAAGAAGCATGGAGGAGTTTGTAACAAGTTGAATGTGGTATGTTTTAAATGCAACCAGAAAGGGCACTACTTGAGGGAGTGCCGAAATCAGCCAGCAAGAGAGCCAGCAAATAAAGATCAACCTATCCGGAATCCAGCAGTGAAAGTTCCAGTCATTGGATTTACATGCTTTAAATGTGGGAAGCCAGGACATATGGCCAGGGATTGCAAGACACCAGCCCCAGTTAGTAATGCATTAAGAATTATGGGATCTACCCCAGCAGTAAATGAGACTCCAAGGGCTAGAGTTTTCGACATGTCAGTGAAGGATGCTATCCAGGATACGGATGTCGTGGCAGGTACGCTTAATGTGAATTCTTTATATGCTAAAGTGTTAATAGACTCGGGAGCAACTCGATCGTTTGTTTCACAAGATTTTGTTAGTAAATTAAATTGTCCAGTTGAGTGCTTAAATGAAATAATGACTGTGGAGTTAGCAAATCAAGAACGTGTAGTTGTGAATCAAGTTTGTGAGAATTGTGAGGTTAAGATTTTTGGTAGTAAGTTTTGTGTAGATTTGATACCATTTAAGTTAGGAGAATTTGATGTGATATTAGGGATGGATTGGTTATCTAACCATGATGCTCAGATAGATTGTCGAAATAAGAAAGTAATGGTGAAAATGCCAGACGAAAGAATAGTAACGTTCAAGGGTCAGAAACAAGTAAAGAAGTTCTTAACGATGATTCAAGCCAAGAAGTTACTACGGCAAGGATGCGAGCATTTCGTAGCATACGTGATTGACAAAAGTCAGGAGCCAGCAAAACTTGAAGATATCCCAGTAGTGAATGAATTTCCAGATGTATTTCCCGACGAATTGCCAGGACTTCCTCCAGATAGAGAAATTGAATTTGCGATCGACTTAGCACCTAGAACAGAACCAGTATCCAAAGCCCCGTACAGAATGGCGCCTGTTGAGATGAAAGAGCTAGCAAAGCAATTGCAGGAATTGTTAGAGAAAAGAGTAATCAGACCCAGCGTATCCCCGTGGGGAGCCCCGGTATTATTTGTCAAGAAGAAAGATGGAAGCATGAGACTGTGCATCGACTATAGGGAGCTCAACAAATTGACGATTAAGAATAAGTATCCGTTACCCAGAATTGATGATTTGTTTGACCAATTGAAGGGAGCCAAGTATTTCTCCAAAATCGATTTAAGATCGGGATATCATCAACTGAAAATCAAACCAGAAGATATACCAAAGACAGCTTTCAGAACAAGGTATGGACATTACGAGTTTTTAGTGATGTCTTTTGGATTGACCAACGCCCCAGCAGCGTTTATGGACCTGATGAACAGAATTTTTAAGGAATATTTGGACAAGTTCGTTATAGTATTTATAGACGATATTTTGATCTATTCAAAGACGGAGGAGGATCATGCGGAACATTTAAGGACAACTTTGGAGATCTTAAGGAAAAAGAAGTTATATGCTAAATTGTCGAAGTGTGAGTTTTGGCTACAAGAAGTTCAGTTCTTAGGACACATAGTCAGTAACGAAGGGATCAAAGTGGACCGGCAAAGATCGAGGCAATTACGAATTGGGAAAGACCGAGAACACCCACTGAGGTAAGAAGTTTCTTGGGATTGGCAGGATATTATCGACGATTCGTTCAGAATTTCTCAAGGATTGCCACACCATTAACAAAGTTTACACGAAAGAATGAAAAGTTTATATGGAATGACAAGTGCAAAGAAAGTTTTCAGGAATTGAAGCGGAGATTAATCACAACACCTGTTTTGTCACTTCCAGACGATCAAGGGAATTTCGTAATTTATAGCGATGCGTCCTACAAAGGATTAGGATGTGTTCTTATGCAGCACGACAAGGTGATTGCGTATGCGTCAAGGCAATTGAAACCACACGAACAGAAGTACCCTACTCATGATTTGGAGTTAGCAGCTATAGTTTTCGCTTTGAAGATTTGGAGACATTATTTGTATGGAGAAAAGTGTGAGATTTTCACGGATCACAAAAGTTTGAAATATATATTTACCCAGAAGGAACTTAATATGAGGCAAAGGAGATGGTTAGAATTGATCAAGGATTATGATTGCTCGATTAATTATCATCCCGGTAAGGCGAACGTTGTAGCAGATGCGTTAAGTCGGAAGGAAAGGTTAAATGTGTTATCCGTACCTGAAGAGATATATAAAGAATTTCAAAAATTGGAATTGGAGATTAGAGTTTGCGAGCCTGAGGAAGCGAAAGTGTACAGTATGACTTTCCAGCCGGAGTTGTTGGAGAAAATAAAGAAATGTCAGAAAGATGTAATGGATCAAGATATAAATCGTTTGGTAGGTGAAGAATTATGCACGCAGAAGGATGATCAAGGCATTTTGAGATTTTCATCTAGAATCTAGATTCCACCAGTGACGGAGTTAAAGAATGAAATTTTACAAGAAGCACATAGTTCAAGATATTCCATCCATCCAGGGAGTACTAAAATGTACAGAGATTTAAAGAAGAATTATTGGTGGCCAGATATGAAGAGGGAAATTGCGGAATGGATTAGCAAATGCTATACATGTCAGAGAGTTAAAGATGAGCATCAGAGACCAAGTGGATTACTACAACCATTGAAGATTCCAGAATGGAAGTGGGAACATATTACCATGGATTTCATAGTTGGATTACCAAGGACAAGGGCTAATCATGATGCCATTTGGGTTATAGTGGATAGACTTACCAAGTCAGCTCATTTTCTGCCTATAAATGAAAGATTTTCGCTCGACAAGTTGGTCCATATGTACCTAAAAGAAATTGTAGTTCGTCATGGAATTCCAGTGTCTATCGTATCTGATCGAGATCCAAGGTTTAATTCAAGATTCTGAAAGAGTTTTCAAGAATGTTTGAGAACAAGACTGAATATGAGTACAGCTTATCACCCCCAAACGGATGGCCAAAGTGAAAGAACGATCCAGACAATCGAGGATATGTTACGTGTTTGTGCTATTGATTTCAAAGGAAGTTGGGACGAACATTTACCCCTGGTAGAGTTTGCTTACAACAACAGTTATCATGCCAGCATTGGAATGCAACCCTATGAAGCCCTTTATGGACGCAAATGTAGATCTCCAATATATTGGGACGAAGTAGGAGAACGCAAAATACTTGGACCTGAATTGGTGCAACAGACAAAGGAAGTTGTTGAAATTATCCAGAAAAGATTAATAGTCGTACAAGATCGTCAAAGGAAATATGCAGACCAGTCAAGAAAAGATATGGAATTTGAAGAAGGAAGCTTAGTATTATTGAAAGTATCACCGTGGAAAGGACTAACGAGGTTTGGGAAGAAAGGGAAGCTAAACCCAAGATATATCGGACCTTTTGAGATCCTAAAGCGCGTTGGCAAAGTAGCTTACGAATTGGCGTTACCTCCGCACATGGAGCACATTCACAATGTTTTTCATGTATCGATGCTCAAGAAATATAATCCAGACTCCAGGCATGTAATAGAATATGAGCCAATAGAGCTTCAGGCAGATTTATCATATGTAGAGAGTCCGATAGAGATTCTAGAGGCAAGAGAGAAAGTATTGAGAAATAAAGTGGTAAAGTTAGTAAGAGTATTGTGGAGAAACCCAAAGGTTGAAGAGTCAACCTGGGAGTTAGAAAGTGATATGAGAGAAAAGTACCCTCATTTGTTTTCTTAGGAGATTCTGAGGAAAGAATCCTTTTAAGGGGGGAAGGATGTAATATCCGGGATATATCGTGTAATTATTTTTGATATTATTATGTGTGCCCAGTATCTATTCTGTGAATTAATTGTTAAGTGTTATCTGTACTTGAATATTCAAAAACAATATTAATTGAGTATTTTAATTTTTATATGTCCAAAATAAAATATAGATAATTGTCATATCTTCCTAATTATTTTTATGTTGATTTATGGATTTATAAGAATTATATGAAATTTCTAAAATCTTTTTCTGGGTAATTAAAATCTATTTTATAAAAACGGGAACCAACCGACGTCAACCGTTGTTACATTTTTGGAACCCGAAACTCTTCCGAGAACTCCTTCCTAACCTAATTGTAATATTCCGAGCATTTTTCATGTTCCGACTTTTTCGATTCGGCTTACGGTTTGTCTTGCGCGGGTCCCGGCGCAACATTTTCGATACAATATTCATTTTGGTAAATCAATAAAACCAGTATTTTCGATAAACGGGAGATTTTTATTAAACTATCCCAATTATCACTTCGTAATACGTGTAACCAGGCGCTGAAACCAAGACCGCAGTACAAATTGTACTAATTTGGATAATTATCCCGAAAACCGATACCGTTTGGATCAGTTTTTACAGATAAACATACTGTTTTATATCCGGAATGATCCAACGGGATACAAATTTTCCGTAATTATAAATAGCCTTTTACCGTATTTTATTTCGTATCAAAATCATTTACAGATAGGTAATTATATAATTTTCAGAGAAAAACCCTAATTACATAAACTGTTCTAAGAATCAAACAGCAAAACGAAGGCGTTACCGATCTCTGTTTTTAAAGCTTGAGTAACCAAAACGAAGGATTTGAGGTGTTCTATCAGATTCTGAGCTTTATTTCACTGCAGAAATCAAGGGTATTTTTCTAAAAATTTATTTATTTTTGAATTTATTTTATTAAAAATATGAATTTTTGTTCGGATGATTGTTTGTATGATTTGATGATTGCATGTTGTAGAGCTTGTTTTCCTGATGATTTTCATATGTCATACGTCTGATTTGGAGTTCAATAACATGCTCAAAAGTGGGTTTAATTTTCGAATTTCAAAATTAGGGTTTATAACCCGTATGAATGTTTTCAATTGAAATTTGGGGGTTTTTGATTCAGGGGTTATTAACTGTTAATTTATAGTGGGTTGTGTTCCTTATAAAATTTGCAATCGATTGATATATAGCTCGTTAACAGAGGATGCTTGAATCGAAGGGAGTTGTGTTTTAAAGATTTGCGATGTTCGCCGGAAACCGGCGATGTTCTTGGCCAATTTCCGGCCAGAACAGGGATGATTAGAATGTTTTGAATGCATGAACAAGTTCCTGGTGTTGTGTAGTGTTGATCTGGAGGTGTTGGTGGGGTGAGGACGCCGGGATCGTCTTCTCCGGCCACCCCCGATTTTCCGGCGACTGAAACTGCAAAATTGCAGTTTAGTCCCTGTATTTTTGAAGATGGTGAAGTTTAGTCCCTGTAGTTTGTAAAGTTTTCAAAAATAGGATTCCTGTTTATAAAATGTTTAAAAATCATATTTCCTATTTATTTTTATTATAAAAATTCATTTTTAATTTCTGAAAATTCTGAAAATTATTATTTTAATTCCGAAAATTATTTTTAATTCACAAATAAATCTAAATTAATTAGTTAATTAATTTCAGTTAATTTATAATTGATTAATTAGTCAATTAATTCGAAAATTAATTGATTAATTGATTTAATTAATTATTAATTGATTTTAATTAGTTATTTAATTAGATTTAATTATTTAAAAATGATTTAAAAATTCTGAAAAATAGTTTTGAGCTTTAAAATATTATTCTAAATTATTTTCAAGGCTCGATAATGGTAGTTGAGGAGTAATACGATTGTGATTGAAAGCAAGTGCAGGATAGTAAGCTAATATCAGGCAAGTGTTCTGAACTTTCTCGAGATATTGTAATTCTTGATAGTCTTGTTGACATTGCAAGTGCTTTGAAGCACGGAAACCTAAATCCTGATTTCAGTTATTGTTCTTGAGCTATGAACCATATTCTTTCTAAGCCATTGATTATTGTATACCCAAACCCGAACCACAAATCTACGATACTACTCCACAAATACATACAAACTAAATACCAGACACTGAACTGAATTATTATATACTCAATCCATGATATCTTATGCTTTGAAATACCAAATCCTTGAAACCCTGAAACGTTGTTTCCTTTGTTATCCAATTCTTTCATTACCCAGCATTCAAGCTTTGAAAGTACCGTGTTGATCCTTACAGGGATTGAAACCCTTTTACTGTTAAACATTTATTGTTGTTAATGATTTCGGTTATTGTTTATATTTGCATATTCTGTTATTATGCTAGAATTGGATTGTTTTTATAAAATTGTGGACCAGATTCGTGGTCAGACCATATAATGGTCAAATTAGGCCAATGTGTGCCTTGGATCCAGTAGTTAGAGCAATGTTGTGTGCCTTGCTCGGGGTTAGTGCGTGACTGATTAGCAGCCTAACCTTGGTTTTTAAATTAAAAGTATAATATCCAATTTTAAATCATATCCATTGTTCACTTGATATCATAACCATATTCACCTGATGATCATTATTCTCGGTTTTGTCATTGTGACTTGCTGAGCTAGTTAGCTCATTTGTGCGAAGTTGTTTATATTCTTTCCAGTTAAAAAGGAACCAGTTGGTAAAGAGGATCCCCAGTCCAGCGCGAGAGCTAGGGGTTCAGGTTGAGAAAGCTGAGCTAGTAGGCTTCTTTTGGAATAATTTAAGTTTGTAAAAGTTTGTAATAATATTTAATACTCAGTTTGAATTTGAAATAGTTGGGATTTGAACGGTTTGTAATATATTAGTGTGTTTGGCTTGTGTGCATACTTTAACCTGTTGCGGTCCGTGGTGGTTGGTAAGTAGGGTCATTGCATATATTATTATTATCTTTATTATTGTTATAAGCAGGTTATAATTAAGGTGTGTGTGTGGACCCCAAACTTCTAACCCGGGTTTGGAGGGTGCCACAAGTATATCCCAAAAGAAATAGATCTGAGGCCTTGTAAATTAACATATACTCCTTAGTCCTTCTCAGGTACTTGAGTATAGTTTTAATTGCACTCCAATGTTCCTGACCTGGGTTCGACTGATATCTACTAACCATGCCTACAGCAAAGCAGATGTCAGGCCTCGTACATAACATAGCATACATTATGCTTCCACATGCTGAAGCATAAGGAACTGCTTTCATGCTCTCTATATCCTTAGGTGTCGAAGGACACTGCTTCTTAGATAGAGCAACTCCATGCTTAAAAGGTAGAAAACCTTTCTTGGAGTTCTGCATGTTAAAACGAGCTAATACTTCATCAATGTAGGGCTCTTGAGATAAAGCCAACATCCTTTTCTTGCGATCCCTTATAATTTTGATCCCAAGGATGTATGCCGCTTCACCTAAGTCCTTCATGTCAAATTGTTTGAACAACCAGGCTTTTACTGATGACAACATCTCAACATTGTTTCCAATGAGTAAAATGTCATCTACATATAGTACTAGAAAAACCACTGCATTACCTTCACTTCTCTTACACACGCATGATTCGCTTGGACTTTGATCAAATCCATATGACTGGACTGCCTGACCAAAATGAATATTCCAGTCTCTAGAAGCTTGTTTAAGTCCATAAATAGACCTCTTAAGTTTACATACCAGATGCTCTTGGCCTTCCTTAATGAATCCTTTAGGTTGCTGCATATAGATGGTTTCTTCAAGACTTCCATTAAGAAAAGCTGTCTTGACATCCATTTGCCAAATCTCATAATCGAGATGAGCTGCTATAGATAAAAGAATATGGATTGACTTAAGCATGACTACCGGTGAAAAGGTTTCCTCATAATTGATACCTTCTTTCTGAGTATACCCTTTCGCAACAAGTCATGTTTTCCAGGCTTTCACCTTTTTATCTAATCCCCTCTTTTTCTTGTAGATCCACTTACATCCAATAGGTTTTATATCTTTGGGTGGTTCCACGAGCTCCCAGACCTGATTAGAATACATTGATTCTATCTCATATTCCATCGCCTTTTGCCAAAGATCTACATCTTTGTCTTGTACTGCCTCTTCGTATGTACGGGGATCATCATCATGTTCACCAGAGACCAAGTCTGAAGACTCTCCCAAAAACATGAATCTATCAGGCTGTTGAACAACCCTCCCACTACGATGAGGCACTGGTGCGGTATTAGTGACAGGTTGTACATTTTATTGTGGTTGTTCTACTTGTACTACAGCTTTATGGGTATTATCTGTCCCTCCCACTAGTTCCTCTAAAACGACACTACTCATGGGTTTGTGATTCATTATATAGTCCTTCTCTAAGAATCTTGCATTGGTGCTAACAATGACATCCCGATTCTTCGGACTATATAATAAATATCCTTTCATTCCCATGGGGTAGCCTACAAACAACTTTACTTCTGTGCGAGATTCTAACTTAGTCGCGTTCTTGTTTAGCACATGTGCTAGACAACCCCATATTCGAATATGTCTTAGACTCGGTTTATCCCCGATCCACAATTCCAAGGGGGTTTTAGGAACCGACTTAGAAGGTACTAAGTTCAGAAGATAAGCTGATGTCTCTAAGGCATGTCCCCAAAACGACTTGGGTAAATCCGAATAACTCATCATCGATCTAACACTCTCTAAAAGAGTCTGGTTCCTTCTCTCTGCTATACCATTCTGCTGGGGTGTGCCTGGTACAGTTAACTGGGATTCTATCCCATTTTCTGATAAATATTCCCTAAATTCTCCAAGCAAGTATTCGCCACCACGATCTGATCGTAGTGACTTGAAACTTTTATTAAGTCGCTTCTCCGTTTTAGCTTTGTACTCTTTGAACTTATCAAAGCACTCAGACTTACGGTGTAACAAATAAACGTACCCATATATAGAATAATCATCAATGAAAGTGACGAAATATTCATAACCACCTCTTGCTTGGATATTTATGGGTCCATATAAATTAGAGTGAACCAATTCTAACAGTTGTTTGGCTCTATTCCCCTTTGCCTTGAAAGGCCTATTAGTCATTTTACCTTCCAAGCAGGATTCACAAACTGGAAATGGCTCCACTGCCAATGAGCTTAAAGGCCCGTCTACTACCAGTCTTTGAATCCTCCTCAAGTTAATATGACCTAATTTCAAGTGCCAAAGATATGTACTAGAAGGTTCCTTTCTTTTAGTAGAGTTAGTAGATGTGTTGTTCAATTCCCTAAATTGCAGTTGCAGTGCAGGTTGACTAGGATTAATTATATACAAATTGTCTTGCAATGTACCAGAATATATAATTCATTTATTCATCATAATAGAAACATTACGATCCAAACAAACATTATAACCATCCAAAGCAAGTTTAGAAACTGAAATTAAATTCCTTCTAAAAGAAGGTACATAAAGAAAATTGTTCAAAACCAAAATCCTATCAGAACCAAAAGATAAATGAATAACTCCTACTGCAACTACTGCTACTTTCGTAGCATCTCCCATGAACACGTATATCTCACCATCTCTAAGCATTCTGGATAGCTAGAACCCCTGTATAGAATTACAAACATGATTAGTGGCTCTTGTATCTACACACCAAGTGCTCGTAGATATAGCCGCTATAAATGTTTCTGTAACTAGAGAAAGAGACATACCAGTATTGTTTGTCTTCTTTGGAAGAGGACAATCCCGTTTCCAGTGACCTGACTGTTTGCATCTGAAGCACTTTCCCTTAGGCTTTTTCACACCACCCTGAACTCCCACTGCCTTCACAGCTTTCTGTGTCTGAGCCTTTTTCTTCTTCTTAATACCTTTCGGCTTAGAGGAAGAACCTTTCTCAGCCACATTCACTTGAACACTCTGCCGAAATAATCCTTCAGCTGCATGAAGTTCTGTCAGCAGTTCCGTGAGACTATACTGCCTCTTGTTCATGTTGTATTTCAAGCGGAACTACTCAAAACTCTTGGACAAGCTCATAAGGATAATGTCAATCTGGGTTTCCCCGTCAAGTTCAGCACCAAGGATCTCTATCTCATTCAGATGTGACATTATCTTAAGAACATGATCCCTTATAGGTGTTCCTTCAGCCATCTGAGTGTTCATTCTAGCCTTCATGGCTACTTGCCTAGCAGCCCTATTCTGATCTCCAAAAAGTTCCTTGAGATTAAAGAGCATATCCGAAGCAGTGGCCACAGACTGATGCTGATGTTGCAAAACACCCGACATTGCTGCCAGAATGTAACATCGCAACATCTCATCAGCCTTAATCCACCGCTTATAATACTCTTTCTCATCTTCAGGAACATCAGCAGCAGGCTGATCAGGCTTGGGTTCATAAATGCAAAACTTGTACTCCTCAGCAGTCAACACAATGTCCAAATTTCGTTTCCATTCAATATAGTAAGGTCCGGTAAGTTTGTTATCCTTAAGTATGGTGAATAGTGGATTAAAGCCCATTTTATCCTGAGAATCATGCATAAAAAAACATCACATTACACATAAATAAGGGTGCATTAATTATTAAGAGCTATTGATTCCTCTAATAATTATTAAAATTAAATGCACTATCATCTAAACACCATAAGTTTCTGGTACGCAACGATGTGTGACATGTATACCACCTAATTTTGTTTAAATGTTACTTCGGTCCTATTACTAAACAATATGCCACGTTGGGGTGGTCTATATTATTTTTCATAGCTAAGTGTATACCATCATCAAATCTTAAATTATTCGAAATCTATGGAACTTGGTACGCCACGATGGGTGGCGTGTATACCTTCCAATATTCGTAATTTTGCCTTGAATAGAATATGACAATTCAACATTCATCAATGGTTTGATTTCCAGGTAGTGGAGGAGTCACATCGGTCTCACTTAATACCCACAGCCTTACAAGTTCGATGAACCCGTTTTTGACAAAATCGCCCCATATCAGAAATAAAAAAAATTCGTATTTATTCCTTTTTAAAACTTATTAATTTAAGAAGTTTGTTCTAGTAATTTCTATAACATTCTAGAAACCATAAATTACATGCCACGATGGGTGACGTATATATAATTTATATTCGTCTTTATGTTAAATTACATACAAACAATAATGGAGACCATGGGATTTAATTTCATATTAATTCCCTCTCCCACTTAGAATTTTTATTAAAATTGAGGAATTTTAAAATTAAATGGGGCCCTATGTCGTTACAATTATGTCTAATCATGTATTGAAAATACACACATAATTTTAACAACATATAACATTTAATTAAAGCAATAAATAAAATTTATGTCTATGTCGTCCTAATTATGTTAAACATGCAATTTAAAGGAATTACACACATAATTAATGACACACGTAATCAATAAATTAAAGCAATAATTAAAAAATTAATGGAAAAAATTAAAATAAATTGTCCACTATTATGGCCCTCTGAAAAAAAAATTCAGCTGTTGAGAAAAAAAAAATTCTGCCGCCAGCACCTGTTGCGCATGCCAAACCTGCGTTACAGCCAATCTGGGCGTGTTCCGCAGGTTCGGCCTGCGTTACAGCCAAACTGGGCATGTTGCGCAGGTTCGGCCTGCGTTACCCCCTGTTTCTGCTGAATTCCACGCGCCAGCCGCCAGTCGCCTTGTCTGTTGTGTTTTTGTTTTGGTTTTGGTTATTGTTCGAACCAAACACCAACAGCAGCCCCTTATTTTGCACAGCGGAACAAAATAACACCGGAATTGATTTCCGATCGCACATAATTGTTACAAAATACCCGGAACAATTACAAAAAAATAGATCTAATACAAAACTAATTTTGTAAAATCTATTCTAACATGATCAACCCTCGTGTAAATTACAACCACGATTAAACCACGTGAAAACCAAAACAAAAATTAACCACGATTAAACCACGTGGGATCCAAACACATAATTAAAATATACATGGCCATAATAGTGGATTAACAACCTGCATCAAAACCAATACAAGCAAAACACTATATACACGCATATATAATTACGACATTGACATCATATCATAAAACGTAGAACCCATTACCAGGCTCTAATACCAATTATTGGGAACCACGGACTTGGGGTGCTACTACGTTTTACGATAAAGATTGCGAAAAGAAAATCACCTTGTTAACGGTTGATTCCACGCTCTTCTATTGTATTCCCAAATTCCCTTGAGCGAAGTGTGGCCTCCGTCTTCTCAAGTTATCCTCTTTTCTTGCTTCTTGGTGGCTACAATATGTTTTTCACCCTCTCCCAAGCAAGAAGAGAATAAGATATATATAGGCTACAATAGGGACCATGGATAATTAGGTTGGGCCTTATAATTAGATCTTGAGCCTAGCCCAATGTAATTAAATATTAATTCAATCCACTAAAGAATTAATATTTGCACTACCTTTCCTAATACCGCAATTTAAATAATTAATTCGGTTCCAATATTATTTGCTTATTAAATTCCCCATGTTTAAAATATCGCATGTCCATTAATTAAATAAATTACTGATAATTTATTTAATTAATATCTTTTATCCTTGATCATCCACTCAGCCTTTATTTAATTATGCCAGAATAAATTCCACCTGCAGGGTTTCACATAATTAAATCTTTTTGAGCTTTTAAGGGGACATCATTAACCCAAATATTATCAGGACATGGATTCCTTCAATAAATAATATCCACCATGTATATAATTCCATCACCCAAAATATAATGATATAATTCAAAAGAATTACTTCATATATAAATCAAAGCATGTAAATAATATACATGTGTCAATTACTATTTCCGGATTAAGAACCTAAGCATTAATAATAACATAGAATCTTAGTTCTTCTTCTTAATGAGTATTAAGGGAACAATTCTAAATTTGATCCTGTTCAATATACACAAAGTATACTAGCATTATTTATTAGTCAATATAAACTAATCTAAATAATACTACAGCCATACCAGTGGATTGTCCAACACCACCTGTGCTGTGAACCTTATTATATTATATAACCGTATTTAACAATCTAATATTCTGTATCCCATTTGATACTAGATTGTTCGCAATATATAATATTAGACAACATGTAAACATTCAAATGATTCTCAATTAAACTGGCCAGAAATAAATGTATATACTTCAAATAAATATTTTCAGTATACACTAACAATCATGTGGATTTCTTTGAAGAACACTGTGAAGTTATAAGCAATTCTACGGGCAAAGTGGTTCTGAAAGGTTACAGGCATGGTAACATTTATAAAGCCAGACTTTCAACAACTTCTGATGGTTCTGCAATCTGTCTATTGAGTAGAGCATCAATTGAAGAAAGCTGGAATTGGCACAAAAGACTCTCTCATTTAAACTTCAACAACATAAATGAGCTTGTAAAGAAAGATCTTGTGAGAGGACTGCCAAAAATAGTATTTGCTCCTGATGGCCTTTGTGATTCATGTCAAAAGGCAAAACAAAGAAAATCTTCTTTCAAGAGCAAAACTGAGTCATCAATTCTTAAGCCTTATCACCTACTGCATGTTGATCTATTTGATCCAGTAAATGTCATGTCTATTGCAAAGAATAAATATGTTATGGTTATAGTGGATAAGTTCACAAGGTACACTTGGGTGTACTTCTTGCACAAGAAGAATGAAACTGCATATACTCTAACTGATCATGTCAGACAGCTGGATAAGTTGGTCAAAGATTCTGTTAAAATTATAAGAAGTGATAATGGCACTGAGTTCAAGAATTCAATCATGGAAGAGTTCTGCAAAGAGCATGGAATCAAAAATGAATTTTCTGTACCTGGAACTCCACAGCAAAATGGAGTTGTAGAAAGAAAGAACAGGCTCTCATTGAAGCTGCACGAACTATGCTTGATGAAGCAAAGCTGTCAACCTACTTTTGGGCAGAAGATGTGCAGACTGCTTGTTTTACACAGAATGCTACACTCATAAACAAGCAAGCAAAAACACCATATGAGATGGTAAAGAAAAAGAAGCCAAGTCTGAAATACTTTCATGTATGTGGATGTAAGTGTTTTGTTCTTAAGACTCATCCTGAACAGCTGTCAAAATTTGATCTAAAAGCTGATGAAGGAATTTTGTTGGATATCCACTTTCCATAAAAGCCTTCAGAGTCTACAATTTATGAACAAGGGTTGTCATGGAATCTATCAATGTATCTTTTGATGATAAGAAGATTACTGGACTTGAAGATTTCAATGATCACAATCAGTTGAGATTTAAAAATGAAGACTTAAATTCTGATTCTGTAAATTCTGATGACTTAAACTCTGATCTTGTAAGTACTGATGTCATTGAATCCGTGGTAACAACTCCAAAGGAAAATGTACTTGTCCAGGGGGAGCAAGCTGAGATCCTACCACATCTCAAGACTCTCAAGAAGCATCAAAATCTGTCATTGGCTCTTCAAGTTCTGATCCATCTAGTTCTGATGAGCCAAATTTTGATAATTCTGAAAACTCTGATACTTCAAATCCTGAAGGATCCAAGTCAAATTCTGAAGTCTCAGATAGCATAACTACAGGGGGAGCATCAGAAAATGCTGATGGAGACAGCATGGATCATGGGGGATGATCCAGTTCTAGAAGTCAACTTCAATCTGCAAGGAAGTGGACCAAATCACATACACCTGACTTAATAATTGGAGATCCTGAAGCAGGTGTCAGAACTAGAACTGCAACATCAAATGAATGTCTTTATCATTCTTTTCTATCTCAGACTGAATCAAAGAAAGTGGAAGAAGCTCTTCAAGATGCTGATTGGGTGCAAGCAATGCAGGAAGAGTTAAATAAATTTAAAAGAAATAAAGTCTGGACCCTAGTGCCAAGACCAAAGAACAGATCAGTTGTTGGCACAAAATGGGTGTTCAGAAACTAAACTGACAGTGATGGCATAATTACAAGGAATAAAGCAAGGCTGGTTGCTAAAGGTTACTCTCAACAGGAGGGTATTGATTATGATGAAACATTTGCACCAGTTGCTAGATTAGAAGCCATAAGAATCTTTTTAGCTTATGCTGCTCACAAAAAGTTTAAATTCTTTCGAATGGATGTGAAAAGTGCTTTTCTTAATGGAGAATTGGAAGAAGAGGTCTATGTTGAACAACCTCCAGGCTTTGTAGATTCAAAATTTCCAAATCATGTCTACAGGCTTGACAAAGCACTTTATGGCCTTAAGCAAGCTCCTAGAGCATTGTATGAGACTTTAGCACAATTCCTTCTGGAAAGTGGATTTCACAGAGGTACAATTGATAAAACACTGTTCTATCTCAACCATGGAAAGGACTTACTTTTGGTACAGATATATGTTGATGATATCATATTTGGTTCTACAAATGCCAAACTCTGTGAGAGGTTTACAAAGCTAATGCGGTCAAGATATTAAATGAGTATGATGGGAGAACTTAGCTATTTTCTGGGACTTCAAGTCAAGCAAAATGAAGAAGGTACTTTTATCTGTCAATCCAAGTGCACCAGAAATTTACTGAAGAAATTTGGAATGCAAGATTGTTCAACTGCATCCACTCTCATGGCCACTGCAACCAAGTTAGATAAAGATACTGGCTCACCAGTAGATATTACTAACTACAGAGGTATCATTGGTTCTTTACTCTATTTAACTGCAAGTAGACCTGATATCATGTATGCTACCTGTCTTTGTGCAAAATTTCAAGCTGATCCAAGAGAACCTCACTTAATAGATGTAAAAAGAATTTTCAAGTACCTTAAGGGCACAGCTGATCTGGGATTGTGGTATCCTATAGAATCAGATTTTAAGCTAATAGGTTACTCATATGCAGATTTTGCAGGATGCAAAATAGACAGGAAAAACACTAGTGGAAGCTGCAAATTTCTAGGAGGTAGATTGGTTTCTTGGTTTAGCAAGAAATAGAAGTCAATTTCCACATCAACTGCAGAAGCAGAATATATTGCTACAGGAAGCTGTTGTGCACAGATTCTTTGGATGAAGAATCAGTTACTGGATTATGGGTTAGAATTTTCTAAAATTCCTATTTACTATGATAATCAAAGTGTTATTGCTATGACAAGTAATCGAGTTCAACACTCAATGATAAAGTACATCAGCATTTGGTACCATTTCATAAGGGAACATGTGATGGAAGGTACAGTGGAATTGCATTTTGTTCCAACAGATCAACAACTAGCAGATATCTTCACCAAACCACTATGTGAAGATACTTTTACAAGACTGGTAAATGAACTTGGAATGGTTACAGGTTCTTTCTCTAAATCTGCTTAATTTTTGTTCTCAAGCATCAGACTTTATGATCACTGTTTACAGATTATCTTATCTTCATGAAATCTGTTCTTAAAATGAAAATTCATTAAATGATGATTATTATATGATGTGGATCTTTAAACTCTTATAGTGTTTTAAATGTTCTGTGACTATTCGATCCAATGAGGATAACTGTGCTAGATGCTGACCTAGTAGTCTTTAACTTACTAGAAATCCCATGTTTGAATTAGTTGTTTATGTGGAAATTTATTAACACAAGCAAAGTCTGATTTTGAGCTTAATCAAGTTTACTTTGTGTAACTTATTACTAAGTCACAAACTAGATTCTTGCTTCTTATCTGTCAAATTCTGATGTCAGTAAATCTTAAGGATGAACTAAATGCTGATAAGCCTCACTTATCAAAAGAAAAGAAAAGAAAAAAAATAAAAGTCAGGTACTCCTTTGAGATCTAGAGTAAATATGTGGAAGGGAAGACCCAAGTGCATTGCTAGTATTAAGTAATATGCATTAGAAAAGCAAATAAATTTTCTTGGTGACTTTTCACATTCTCTGATTACTGGAAAAATACTCTGACAATATCATAAAT
Source organism: Apium graveolens (assembly GCF_009905375.1). Lineage (NCBI taxonomy): Eukaryota > Viridiplantae > Streptophyta > Magnoliopsida > Apiales > Apiaceae > Apium > Apium graveolens. Next base: position 73,167,523 of record NC_133654.1, read on the forward strand.
CCTGATAAGCAGTCGTGACTCACTTACATTGAGAAACCACTGTAAAAAGGAATTTCAAAAGATGCATAAAATGAGCACAAACAGTTGAGGTGGACTCTTACATAAATTTGTTCTATAGTAGACTTAATGATTGATGACAGATTTTAAGAACTTTTCTTAGTTATGCCTTATTTCTAAGATGTACTGAAGTTTATCAGACTTTAATCTTTATCTGATATTCTGCTGAATGCACACACTTTCACTTCATATGAATGATGAAAATTAATGTTGTGATTAAGTTGTTTTTGACAAACAGTTAAGTGTCATTTGCATAAATTCTGAGGACAAGTTCTAATGGAAGTTCTGATGATTAAACTCTGAAGAAAACAAGTCAGTATTTGCATGAAGAATCACAGAAAAAGATATTCACTTTTTGAGTTGATAAGCCATATTCTGATGACTGTTAAAATTTGATATAAGTTAAGTTCTAATATTAAATCATGATGGAATCTTTGATGCTTACATGGCATTATTCTTTACTTGACTTATTTGTGGTAAAAACTGAAATAGTCATATTTAATCAGAATATTTATGTGAGATAAAAACAGTCATAATCATTAAGGGTTAGTGGTAAACGTGTTTGTCTTGAAAAACTACATGTGCACAGTAATTGTTAATTATTTCCCGTGCCCATTAACTCCTACTTTAACTTTTTACGGACTGTTATTATTACACATTGGTCTAGGGAGATGAGGCATCATTATTTTTTACTCTTAATCGTTAAACAGTCCTCGCGTCCCTTGGTATTCCATTGCCTATTTAAACTGACAATTCATCTCAGCCAAATCATCTTCCATTTTCCCACAAACTCACTCTCTCTTTTAATTCTCATCATTTTTCTTCTTCATAAATAAAAACGGTTCTTTTCAACTTGTTCCTGAAGTATGAAAATTTCAATGTAGAGTTGAGTTGTGATGACTAGCAACAGGATTGGCATGTCACCGCCATTCCTGAAGAGCTCTGGAACTCTGTTCCACAAGAGGTTCACAGACCTCTTGTTCTTTTCGATGGACTATCAGCTCCATCTTGATCATTTGGAAGAAGAAATGAGAGAGGCTCTCCTTCAGCAAGAACGGATCATCCGTCTTGCAGTGCTCTTTGACAGAAGCAGGAGGAACTAGTCGATAGGTTTTCTTCTAGGACTAAGGCTGTTGATGTTAACCATCTTAGACTAGGACCATCTTGTAATTTTTGCATATAATCTATAAATTTCATGAAATGTACTCATTTGATATATTAATGAAATTTCCTTTAATTGCAAGATTTAGTCTCTGTTTCTCTTATATTATGTGACTGTGAATGTTCTAATTGTAATTTGTTAATCTTTACTTCATCTATTTGAACTATATCTTTTGATGAATGTTTTGATTAAAATTATGGTCAATAATAAATTGCGATGATTTGAGAAACAATTGAAGCACAGGTTCATGCATCAGAACCTGTGATAATTGGAGCTGAGAATGTTACTTCTCAAAAAGAAACTGCAGCTCAAAGTTCTGATACTTTGAAGAGGAAATCTGTAAGTTCTGAAGCTGCTAAAGCAACTCCTTCAGTGGCAAGGAGACTAAAGAAAATGAGGGTAGAAAGGTACAAGGCCAAGCCTATATCTGAGGATTCAACTGAAACTGAGGAAGGGGATCAGGAATCTCTGATCTTATTAGAATATGTGGTAATTGAAGCTATGCCATTCCATACTCAAGCTCAGGATACTGTGTCAACACCTCATGTCTCTCCTATTAAAGCTACAGATGATGTTGAAGAACAAGCTAAAACTTCTGAAATAGATATTCACAATTTGAATATACCAAATGTTCTTTATCTGGAAGCTCCATCTACAGAAGCTCAACAATCTCCAACTCATTCTCAAATTTTAAATGCTAAGATACCATCTACACCAACCACACCAGCTCTGGAGATAAATTCTGATGTTCAGAATTTAGATAATGTTATTCCTAAATCTCCAGTAGCATCACACTCTCTTGTGCTGTCAGAACATCTTAAGTCTTCCTCAAGTTCTGAAGACAGTGTTTCTATTGAGACTCAAGTTCCCATTCTGGGCAAGGAAGAATTGGTGAAGAAATTTGTTGAAAAGGAAGCACCTATTCCTTGGGAGGATACTCATAGAGGTGTGAAGTGGACCACGAAGTGGAATGACACTGATTTCATTCCAAGCTCTAACGTTCTGACAGAGTATATTGCTAAAGCTGATGAGTTGCTCACAAATGCTGATTTAAAGACACAACTCAAGATCACTGCTCTATCTACCAAACATCTTCAAGGTCTATATTCTTCTACTCATGACAAGGTTGATACACTAAAGAAACATGTTGATAAGCTAGATCTACAGATCAAGCTTGACAAGAATAGATATATCATACCTACTCTTGAGAAAGTTGAAGCCATTGAGAAGATTCAAGACAAGCAACAGGCCCAAATTGATGAGGTCCTGGCTAACCAAGTTTCTTAGAAAGCTCAATTGGATGAAATCCTGTTAGGTCACACAACACTGTAGAAGGGGGTTGAATACAGTGTAGAATACAATCAAATCGATTTGAAGCACAAGTAACAGAAAACAGATGTTTTCGATATAACAAACTCTGTTACAATGGAACTGTTCTCTCTCAGTGATGAACAAATATCACGAGAGTTGCTAGGTTACAATATATGATCTTCTCGATGATCGTAACTCTTATAGAGTAAACCTATGTCTGCGTTTATAAAGACACACAGTTACAAGATAACTTCTAGTTGATATGGAATATAATTCTGTCTCCTAAAATATATCAACCAGATATCTTATATAATTCTTCTAGTCCTCGAACTCTTTCCATGCATATCTTATTCCGTATTAGTTTCGATCTTCTTTCCTGTAAATCAGCTTCCTTCCTTAACTGTTAGTCCTCCAGTACTTAAGTTCTGATATCCATCTTCAGATATTATCTTCTGATAATCTAAGTCCTGATATCCTTAAGTCCTGACTTCCAGTAAGTCCTGATTTCAGTAAGAACTGATATTTCCTGTTAGTTAAGATCTGAAAACTAAACATGAAACATATTAGACATGACATCTCAAATATATCCAACAATCCCCACCAACTTGTAAATTATGCAAGAATATACAAGTTAATAGATTTGATGATGTAAAAAACATTTAAGTTCAAATGCAATAAGAGTTTAATAAGACTATAAATTACAACTTACAAAACATCCAGCTTTACCAACATCACTGAATCAATCTGAATTAATAAAGATTCTTAACAAAATCATTTATCAGATTATCTTCAGCTTTCTTCAGAACTTCAGCTAACTGTGCTTTGACCTGCATCGGTTCTTCTTCTTTACTGTCACCAATTTGATAAATGGCTATTCTGAGAGCTTGAATGGATGTTCTTTCAAGTCCATCACCAAGTCTGATAACCTTAGGATGTGAAGAGTTTTCATTATAACATAAGCATCTTCCTTTCAGAATAACTTCCACCTTAGCAGAATTCTTCAACATAGGAATTTCTCTTCCATCACCTTTAGTAATCATTGGACTGTAATGAGAAGTCTTTGTACCAGAGATTCTGAATAGATCTCTTATAGCCTTCAAAATATATTCTGACCATCTTCTTGTAATATCAGATTTTACTTCCAGAAGATAATGAATATGTTGAAGTTCTCTGATAGACTTCTTTAATACATCAGAATCAGCTAATCTATAAGTCCTTCCATCATTAAGAAATAAGATTAATTTCTCTTTCAGATTCTCCTTATCATGAGCATCTATCACAACTTGAGCAGACAACACCTTGTCAAGGTGCCTTTGTTTGATTTGTTCATATAGTTTGTCTGTCAATATGAAAGGATCTCCTAGAGTAACCTCTACTCCTGTTTGAATCTTCTCTTCGTCAGAACCTAATCCAGCTCTATCTCTAGGTTGTTTGGCTTTCAACCCAAATGCAGCAAGTTGATTAATCATGAGATTGGATTTTGGTTCAACTGGAGTAGCTTTCTTCCATAACAGCTTCTTCTTATCAGCAATTGTCAATTTATTCAAATTAACTTGAGCATTGTCAGCAGTTGATGTCTTGATAGCTTGATCAGAATTTGTTGTTTCTTCTGTACCTTCCTGTCCTTTATTCTGAACAACAACTTGAGCAGTGTCAGAGGTTGTTTTAGAATCTTCACTTATCTTTCTTCTTTTCAGAATTTGAACAGTTTCATCTTCAACAAGATTATCATCAGATACTTGAACCATTTTACACACTGGTTTCATCAGATCTTAAGAAGTTTTCAAGTCCAGTGACTTGGTTGGTTCATCAATTTTTCCTTTCCCTTTGTCTTTGGGATTACTCTAAGTCTGTGATCTAGTTCTGAACTTTGAAGTTTCAGAATTTGACTTTTCCTTGATCACAATGCCCTTTTCCTTTGGCCTTGGAGGTTTCTTTGCATCAGAAGCTTTAGACTTAGGATTTGTCTTCTCAATAGCAAATCTAGCTTCTTCCTCCTTGAGAGTTTCTAAATCCATTCCTGGATTGTGTTTCAGAAATAATCTTCTTGCTATATCCTCATCAAGTGTCTGGATTTTAGGATCTTTGTAATAAATAGTAGTCTGCTTTCCCTTTAACTTCAGAGTTTGCAAGAACTTCTGAGAGTCTTCAGATCCTGACTGAATCAGAATATCAGAACTTGACATCAGACTTTGCTTATCACCACCTGACTTCAATCTTTGAGCATTCACAGCATCAGAACTTGATTTGTTCTGAATAGAAGATTTTTCTTGAACTTTTCTTTGACCTCTGCTCTTTTCAGAGTTTCCCTTTTTAGAGTTTCCCTTTTCAGAGTTTCCCTGGTCATCACCTTTATCATCCTTTTTCTTCAGTTCTTGAGTAGGTGAGCATTTGGACTTATCTACCTTCTCCTCCTTTTTGACATTATCAGGAAGTAAGAAAGAAAGAAGAAGTTCAACTGAAGATTGGATTTCATCCGATTGAGCTTTCTGAGAAGCTTGATTAACCAGAACCTCAACAATTTGGGCATGTTGCTTCTCTTGAGTTTTCTCAATGGCTGCAACTTTTTCAGAAATAGGTCTGATATACCTATTTTTGTCAAGTTTGAGCACCTAATCGAGCTTATCAGCTTGTTCTTTGAGTGTATCAACCTTTTCATGAGTAGCAGTATGTAGACCTTGAAGATGTTTTGTAGACAGAGCTGTGATCTTGAGTTATGTCTTGAAATCAGCATTTATGAGCAACTCATCAGCTTTTGCAATATGCTCTGTCAGAATTTTAGAACATGGAATAAAATCTGATTCATTCCGCTTCTTGGTCCACTCAACACCTCTGTGAGTATCCTCCCAAGGAATAGGTGCTTCCTTTTTAACAAATTTCTTCACCAATTCTTCCTTGCCCAGAATAGGTACTGGAGTCTCAGCAGAAACACTATCATCAGAATTTGAGGAAGACTCATTATGTGCTGATAGCTCAACAGTGTGTGAAGCAACTGGAGATTCATGAATTACATCATCTAAATTCTGATCAGCAGAATTTATCTCCAGAGCTGGTGTCTTTGATGTAGATGGAGCTTCCAGATAAAGAACTTCAGGTATATTCAAATTATGAATATCTATTTCAGAAATATTAGTTTGTTCTTTAGCATCATCTGTAGCTTTAATAGGAGAGACATGAGGGGTAAGAACTGTGTCATTAGAAGTGTCTTTGGCTTGAGCTGGAAGGGCTGCAATAATAATTGGTTCTTGTGAAATTATAGATTCCTGATTCCCTTCCTCAGCTTCTTCAGTATCTTCTGATATAGTCGTAGCCAAATACCTCTTTGCCTTCATTTTCTTCAATCTCCTTGTTAATGAAGGAGTTGCTTCAGCAGCATCAGAATTTACAAATTTTCTTTTCAAAGTATCGAAACTTTGAGCTGCTGTTTCTTTCTGAGAAGTAACATTCTTAGCTTCAACTATCACAGGTTCAGATGCATGAACTCATGCTTCAATTGTTTCATCTTCACTCTCAGACTCGTCTCTGAGAATCATCTTCCTTCTCTTTTATGGAGGTTAAGGAACAGACTTTGTTCTCTTAGAAGGCTTGGAAGATGAAGGTCTGGTTGTTTATGCTGATGGTTGAGAAGTCTGAGGTGTTTGTGTAGAGGTGGTAGGTGCCGATGGTTGAGGTTCTGATGGTTGGACATCAGGATATAATGCAGTGTATTTCACCGGATCATAGATTATTAAGGCTTGTTTGACAGATAAAGGTATTTGGAGGGGTCTCAACACAGCCTTCTTATTATCAGTAGATAATAAGTCATTAAAAGCTCTTTTGGCTAGTTTGAATGATGGAAGTAATTCATGAGCTACTTGGGGCTTATTATCACAACAAAAGCTATAAATAAGCTGACATAATCTAGCAAAATAGACAGTATTTCTATCTTATGTCATCATATCCCCAATAAAACCTAAAATAGCACTTGCATAATCAAAATTAGTTTGATTAATGAGAGCATACCCGATTTGTTGACTCAGGATGGGGATGGCATCAAAATTAGAACATCTGTTTGCAAAAGCCTTGGTGATGCAGTCAAAGAAGAAACTCCATTCCCTCCTTATGTAAGGTCTCTTCAATTGACCCAGCTTGGCCAATGTCCTTTCATACCCCAGACTGGCCATTATATTTTGAAGAACTGGCTCCTCAACAGTGGAATAGGCGCAGTTCTCAGGCAGCTGCAGTGCTTGGTGTACTGTAGCCAAAGTTACGACATGCCCGTCATCCCCTGATGAAAAGATTATACTTGGGGACCCTTGAGCACCACCATAATCATATACTCCACTTCTCCAGAACTCCAGCACTTGAGTTCCAGAGACTGCATCAGGTTGGGTTAGACCGTACCCAATATCCAAATTAGTGAGAAACTCCTGAATGAAGTGAAGTTCCGATGGAGCTTCAGCCTTGCTAAGAATGGCAGAGTAGTTGTTAGGAACAAACTTAGCTCCATTGAAAATCACGTCTTTTGGTGCCATCTCTGTAAGAAATTAAGTGAGACAGAGAGTGTTTGCAAAGTGTTTGATAAAAGTCCCGAAAGAAAGCCGCTTCAGAGAATATTAGAGAAAGAGAGAATAAGAGAGATGAAAAATAAAAAAGTAAATAAAATATTAGAAAATCTTTTCACTCCCAAATATATACTCTCTCCACTCGGCAGTTATATTTTTGAAGCATGGGATACACTTTATACCTGGCAACGCATGAATAGTCAGTAAAAAGTTAAAACAGGAGTTAATAGGCACGTAAAATAGGCAATAATTATCGTATTCATGCAGTTATTCAAATCCAACACGTTAACCACTAATTCATAATGACTATGACTGTTTTTAACTTACCCAAATTTATTCTGATTTAAATATGACTGTTTCAGATTTTACCATAAATAAGTCAAGTAAATAGAAATGCCACGTAAGCATCCAAGGTTCCATCAGGATTTAATATCATAACTTAACTTATATCAGATTTTAACAGTCATTAGAGCATGGCTTCTGTACTAAAATAGTGAATATCTTTTTATGTGATTCCTCATACAAATACTAACTTGTTTTCTTTAGTGTTTAATCATCAGAACTACCATCAGAACTTGTCCTTGGAATTTATGCAAATGACACTTAACTGTTTGTCAGAAACAACTTAATCACCACATTAATTTTCATCATTCATATGGAGTGAAAGTGTGTGCATTCAGCAAAATATTAGATAAGGATTAAAGTCTGATCAACTTCAGTACATCTTAGAAATAAGGCATAACTAAGAAAAATGCTTAAAATCTGTCATCAGTCATGATGTCTACTATATAACAAATTTATGCAAGAGTCCACCTCGACTATTTGTGCTCATTTTATGCATCTTTTGAAATTCCTTTTTACAGTGGCTTCTCAGTGTAAGTGAGTTACGACTGCTTATCAGAATTTATGTTGTTATCATAGTATTTCTCCAGTAATCATAGAGTGTGAAAAGTCACCAAGAAAAAATTTTGCTTTTCTGATGCATATTATTTAATACCAGCAATGCACTTGGGTCTTCCCTTCCACATTTTTACTCTAGATCTCAAAGGAGTACCTGACTTTCATTCTTTTCTTTTCTTTTCTTTTGATAAGTGAGGCTTATCAGCACTTAGTTCATTCTTAAGATTTACTGACATCATAACTTGACAGATAAGAAATAAGAATCTAGTTTGTGACTTAGTAATAAGATACACAAATTAAACTTGACTAAGCTCAATATCAGAATCTACTTGTGTTAAAGAGTTTCCACATAAATAACTAATTCAAACATGGGATTTCTAGTATGTTAAAGACTACTAGGTCAGCATCTAGCACATTTATCCTCATTGGATTGAATAGCCACAAAACATTCAAAACACTTATCAGAGTATATAAATCCACATCAGATAACAATCAGTATTTAATGAATTTTCAAATTAAGCACAGATTACATATAGATAATATAATCTGTAAACATTGATCATAAAGTCTGATGCATGAGAACAAAAACTAAGCAGATTTAGAGAAAGAACCTGAAACCATTACAAGTTCATTTACCAATCTTATAAAAGTAGCTTCATATAGTGGTTTTGTGAAGATATCTGCTAGCTATTGATCTGTTGGAACAAAATGCAATTTCACTGTACCTTCATCCATAAGTTCCCTTATGAAATGATACCTAATACTGATGTGCTTTGTCATTGAGTGTTGAACTGGATTACCTGTCATAGCAATAGCACTTTGATTATCACAGTAAATAGGGATTTTAGAAAATTCTAACCCATAATCCAGTAACTGATTCTTCATCCAAAGAATCTGTGCACAAAAGCTTCCTGCGGCAATATATTCTGCTTCTGTAGTTGATATGGAAATTGACTTTTATTTCTTACTAAACCAAGAAACTAATCTGCCTCCAAGAAATTCGCAGCTTCCATTAGTGCTTTTCCAGTCTATTTTGCATCCTACAAAATTTGCATCTGAGTAACCAATTAGCTTAAAATATGATTCCCTAGGATACCACAATCCTAGATCAGTTGTACCCTTAAGGTACTTGAAAATTCTTTTCATAGCTAATAAGTGAGGTTCTCTTGGATCAGCCTGAAATCTTGCACAAAGACAGGTAGCATACATGATATCAGGTCTACTAGTAGTTAGATAGAGTAAAGAGCCAATCATACCTCTGTAGTTAGTAATATCTACTGATTTACCAGTATTCTTATCTAACTTGGTTTATAATCAATACCCTCTTGCTGAGAGTAACCTTTAGCAACCAGTCTTGCTTTATTCCTTGTAATTATACCATCACTATCAGTTTTGTTTCTGAACACCCATTTTGTACCAACAACTGATCTATTCTTTGTTCTTGGCACTAGGGTCCATACTTTATTTCTTTCAAATTCATTTAACTCTTCCTGCATTGCTTGCACCCAATCAGCATCTTGAAGAGCTTCTTCCACTTTATTTGGTTCAGTCTGAGATAGAAAAGAATGATAAAGACATTCATTTGAAGTTACAGTTCTAGTTATGACACCTGCTTCAGGATCTCCAATGATTAAATCAGGTGTATGTGCTTTAGTCCACTTTCTTGCAGATGAAAGTTGATCTCTAGAACTGGATCCTCCCCCATTATCCATGCTGTACCCATCAGCATTTTCTGATGCTCCCCCTGTAATTATACTCTCTGAGACTTCAGAATATGAATTTGATTTTTCATGAGTTGAAGAATCAGAGCTTCCAGAATTATCAGAATTTGGCTCATCAGAACTTGATGAATCAGAACTTGAAGAGCCAGTGATAGGTTCTGATGTTTCTCGAGAGTCTTGAGATGTGGTAGGATCTTCAGATTGCTCCCCTGGACAAGTGCATTTTCCTTTGGAGTTGTTACCACAGTTTCAATAACATCAGAACTTAATCCATCAGAACTTACAGGATCAGAATTTTTAGAATCAGAATTTAAATCTTCATTCTCAAATCTCAGCTATCCATGATCATCGAAATCTTCAATTCCAGTACTCTTCTTATCATCAAAAGAGACATTGATAGATTCCATGACAACTCTTGTTCTTAAATTGTAGACTCTGAAGGCTTTTGTGGAAAGTGGATATCCAACAAAAATTCCTTCATCAGCTTTTAGATCAAATTTGGAAAGCTGTTCAGGATGAGTCTTAAGAACAAAATACTTGCAACCAAATACATCAAAGTATTTCAGATGTGGCTTCTTCTTCTTCACCATTTCATATGTTATTTTTCCATGCTTGTTTATGAGTGTTGCATTTTGTATAAAGCAAGCAGTCTACACAGCTTCAGCCCAAAAATAGGTTGGTAGCTTTGCTTCATCAAGCAATTTTTGTGCAGCTTTAATGAGAGTCATGTTCTTTCTTTCTACAACTCCATTTTGCTGTGGAGTTCCAGGTGTAGAAAATTCCTGTTTGATTCCATGATCTTTTCAGAACTCTTCCATGATTGAATTCCTGAATTCAGTGCCATTATCACTCCTTATGATTTTAACAGAATCTTTGATCAATTTATTCAACTGTCTGACATGATCAGTTAGGGTAGATGCAGTTTCAGTTTTCTTGCGCAAGAAGTACACCCATGTGTACCTTGTGAACTCATCCAGTATAACCATAACATATTTCTTCTTTGCAATAGACATGACATTGACTTAAACCAAATAGATCAACATGCAGTAAGTGATAAGGCTCAAGAATTGATGACTCAGTTTTGCTCTTGAAAGAAGATTTTCTTTGTTTTGCCTTCTGACATGAATCACAAAGGCCATCAGGAGCAAATACTATTTTTGGCAGTCCTCTCACAAGATCTTTCTTTACAAGCTCATTTATATTGTTGAAATTTAAATGAGAGAATTTCTTGTGCCAATTCCAGCTTTCTTCAATTGATGCTCTACTCAACAGACAGATTGCAGAACCATCAGTACTTGTTAAACGTCTTGCTTCATAAATGTTACCATGCCTGTTTCCTTTCAGAACCACTTTGCCTGTTGAATTACTTATGACTCCACAGTGTTCTTCAAAGAAATCCACATGATAACCTCTATCACAGATTTTACTTATACTCAACAGATTGTGTTTAAGTCCTGAGACTAGAGCTACTGATTCAATGATGACATTCCCAAAATTGATCTTGCCTTATCCCAGAGTTTTCCCAATGTTGCCATCTCCATAAGAAACCCCTGGGCCAGCTTTCTCCACAAAGTCTGATAGCAGGGCTTTATTTCCAGTCATATGTCCTGAACATCCACTATCCAGAACTAGGATGTTCTTCCTGTTGACCAGCAATCACAAAGACCACTAAAGGTTAGTTTTAAGGACCCAGACTTGCTTGGATCCTTTGGCCTTTTTAAGTTTGTTAACATTTGCAGCGGATTTAACATCAGAGTTTATGCTAACAATTTTCTTATCAGTATTAACATTATCAAACTTTGCATCATACTTTACACTAGAAGGAATTAAAGTAACTTTCTTCAAAGAAGGTTTTATCTGATAATAATCATAGTACAAACTATGATATTCCTAACAAGTATAAATGGAATACCACACACTACCACAATGAAAACAAGGATTTTGTGGCTTAAACCTAAGAGACTGACTCTTAACTTCTGACTTAGAAGGTAAGGAGTTTATATTCTTATTCTTCCTGCAAAAAGAAGCCAGATGGTTAGAATTTCCACAGTAATCGCATTTCTTTCTAGGAGCATTAGGAACAGGCATATAATTTTTGCTTTTATTCACAACTTCCTTTCCATTCCTATTTTTCCTAGTTTCCGTTACCTTATCTACACTGGTAATCTCTTTCAGCTTATGTTTAAGCTGCTTCCTTTTCATTAAGCCTATGTTAACTTCAGTTGGTTTATCATGTTCTAATTTGTCAGAAGTTGACTCTGCTATCACTTTTGTCTCAACATCTTTCATCTTTTCAGAATCACACTTTACAGTTTCAGTTACAAATTTAACAGGATTTACCTTTATCTTAGTAGTCTGTTTAACAATAATTGGCTTAACTTGTTCAGTTCCTTTTTCACTTTTCTCATCTCTATAACCTAAGCCCTCTTTCCAATTCTCACTACTTAGTATATTCTGAGTTGTTCTGCCAGAGTTAGTCCAAGTCCTGATAATCTCTCTCTCCTTTTCTAACTCAGTTTTTAGAGATTTATTCATTTTTAGAACTTCATCTCTCACATAAAAAGCATCATCTCTATCCTTCTAAGTTTGATGGAACATAACTAACTCTTTTTCTAAATAATCATTCCTCTTTTTAAAAGCAAGATTTTCAGAAGTTAATCTTTCACATGTTAAAGTTTGATCTCTATAGCTAATTAACATGGTTTTAAGATATAATCTCAACTCATTAATATCATCAGTATGAAAGGCATAAGTTGTTTGAGGTACCTTTAACTCAGCAGCATCAGAACTGCTATCAGCATTTTCCATCAAGGTATAGTTCTCATCATCTTCAAAATCTATGGTGTATGTCCAGCTTTTCTTCTTTGTGACAAGTGCCTTGCCTTTGTCACTCTTTCCTTTCTTGCATTCAGGAGATATGTGGCCTTTCTCACCACAGTTGTAGCATTTGACATTTGAGTAATCTCCTCTGTCAGACTTTCCTCCTTTGCATTCAGATTTTCTGAAGCCCTTCTTATCAGAACTTCTACCTTTCCTGGAAAACTTCTTTCCTCTTCTGAATTTCCTGTAGGCTATCTTTGTGATAACCTTCACCATAAGAGCACACAGCTTCATCATTTCTTCATCAGCATCTACTTCAGGTAGACTTTCAGTTTCTGAATCATCATCAGAACTTGATGATTCTGAATCAGACTTTATGATGAGAGCCTTTCCTTTTCCTTTCTTTGAGACAGCCACTTTGGGGGATTCCTCCTCAGCGTTAAGAGCAACTTTTCTTGACTTTCTCCCACGTCTCTTGCTTCTTTGATCCATCTCAAGTTCATAAGTCTTGAGCATTCCATAAATTTCATCAAGAGTAGTTTCATCAAGAGCATAGTTATCTCTTATAATAGTAGCTTTCAAATCCCAACTTTCAGGAAGAGCTAAAAGGAATTTTAGATTTGAATCTTCAATGTCATATTCCTTGTCCACCAGTGACAGATCATTCAAGAGTTTGATAAACCTGTCATATAAGTCAGTTAATGACTCATCACTTTTTGAGTCAAAGTGTTCGTACTCTTGAGTGAGTATAGTCCTCCCATTTTTCTTGATTGCATCAGTTCCCTGACACCTTGTCTCTAAAGCATCCCAAATCTTCTTTGCAGTCTTGCAGTGAATTACCCTATTTGACATGACATTATCAATGGCACTATGCAGCATATGCCTTACCTTTGCATCATTGGAAATAAATGAGATATCTTCAGATGTGTATTCACTTTTCTCCTTTGGTACGGTTTTTACTGGCTGATCTGCAATTACAACAGAGAGCTTGGTTGGCTTATGTGGTCCTTCATTAATTCTGTCAAGATATTCTGGATCTGTAGCTTCCAGAAACATAGCCATCTTCACTTTCCATATGGGATATTCAGACGGTCTCAGCATGGGAACCCTGATAGTCTCATATCGACTATGGGTTTGAGTCTTTGGAGTTTCTTCAGTTTTAGCGGGCTTGGTTGGATTTTCTGCTTCTTCAGACATGATTGTTTTGGATCTTTACTGTATGTGTGTCAATAGATAAGCTCTGATACCACTTGTTAGGTCACACAACACTGTAGAAGGGGGTTGAATACAGTGTAGAATACAATCAAATCGATTTGAAGCACAAGTAACAAAAAACAGATGTATTCGATATAACAAACTCTGTTACAATGGAACTGTTCTCTCTCAGTGATGAACAAATTTCACGAGAGCTTCTAGGTTACAATATATGATCTTCTCGATGATCTTAACTCTTATAGAGTAAACCTATATTTGTGTTTATATAGACACACAGTTACAAGATAACTTCTAGTTGATATGGAATATAATTCTATCTCCTAAAATATATCAACCAGATATCTTATATAATTCTTCTAGTCCTCGAATTCTTTCCATGCATATCTTATTCCGTATTAGTTTCAATCTTCTTTCCTATAAATCAGCTTCCTTCCTTAATTGTTAGTCCTCCAATACGTAGGTTCTGATATCCATCTTTTGATATTATCTTCTGATAATCTAAGTCCTGATATCCTTAAGTCCTGACTTCCAGTAAGTCCTGATTTCAGTAAGAACTGATATTTCCTGTTAGTTAAGATCTGAAAACTAAACATGAAACATATTAGACATGACATCTCAAATATATCCAACAAATCAAATCTTCAGTTGAACTTCTTCTCTCTCTCTTACTTCTTGATGATGCCAAAAAGGGGGAGAAGGTAGTTAAGTCCAAATGCTCACCTACTCAAATACTGAAGAAGAAGGATGATAAAGGTGATGACCAGCGAAACTCTGATAAGAGCAGAGGTCAAGGAAAAGTTCAAGGAAAATCTTCTACACAAAACAAGTCAAGTTCTGATGGTGTGAATGCTAAAAGTTTGAAGTCAAGTTCTGATAAGCAAAGTCTGATGTAAAGTTCCTATATTCTAATTCAGTCAGGATCTAAAGACTCTCGGAAGTTTTTACAAACTCTGAAGCTAAAGGGGAAGCAAACTACTATTTATTACAAAGATCCTAAAATCCAGACACTTGATGAGGAGATAGCTAGAAGATTATTTCTGAAACAAAATCCAGGAATGGATTTGGAAACTCTCAAGGAGGAAGAAGCTAGATTTGCAACTGAGAAGACAAATCTTAAGTCTAAAGCTTCTGATGCAAAGAAACCTCCAAGACCTAAGGAAAAAGGCATTGTGATCAGGGAAAAGTCAAATTCTGAGACTTCAATGTCCAAGACTAGATCACAAACTGAGATTGATCCTAAGTCAAAAGGAAAAGAAAAGGTTGGTGAACCTTTAAAGATTGAGAAAAAGATAAGTTCTTCCGTTCCAGTCTATCAAACTATAATGCATGATGATGATTTGATAGAAGATGAAACTGTTCAAATTCTGAAGAGAAGAAAGATAATTAAAGAATTTAAAACAACCTCTGACACTGCTCAAGTTGTTCAGAATGAAGAACATCAAGTTACAGAAGAAACAGCAAATTTTGATCAAGTTGATTTGGAAAAGATGACAATTGCTGATACGAAGAAGCTGTTATGGAAGAAAGCTACTCCAGTTGAACCAAAATCCAATCTTATGATGAATCAACTCGCAATATTTGGGTTGAGATCCAAGCAACCTAGAGATAGTACTGGATTAGGTTCTGATGAAGAGAAGATACAAACAGGAGTAGAAGTTACTCTAAGAGATCCTTTCATGTTGACAGACAAACCATATGAACAAATCAAACAAAAGCACCTTGACAAAGTGTTGTCTGCCTAAATTATGATAGATGCTCATGATAAGGATAATCTAAAGGAGAAATTGATTTTATTTCTCGATGATGGACTAACTTACAGACTAGCTGATACTGATGTGCTAAAGAAGTATGTCAGAGAGCTTTAATATATTCACTATCTTCTAGAATTAAAATCTGATGTTACAAGAAGATGGTCAGAATACATTTTGAAGGCTAGAAGAGATCTACTTAGAATCTCTGGTACAAAGACTTCTCAGTATATACCAATGATTACTGAAGGTGATGGAAGAGAAATTCCTATGCTGAAGAACTCTGCTAAGGTGGAAGTTATTCTAAAAGGAAGATGCTTATGTTATAATGAAAACTCTTCACATCCTAGAGTTATCAGACTTAGTGATGGACTTGAAAGAACATCAATTCAAGCTCTCAGAATAGCCATTTATCAAATTGGTGATAGTAAAGATGAAGAACTGATGCAGGTCAAAGCACAGTTAGTTGAAGTTCTGAGAAAAGCTGAAGATAAGCTGGTAAAAGATTTTTTTAAGAATCATTATGGATTCAGATTGATCCAGTGATGTTGGTAAAGCTACAAGGACTGTAAGTTGTAGTTAATAGTCTTATTAAACTCTCATTGCATTTGAACTTAAATGTTTTTGACATCATCAAATCTATTAACTTGTATATTTTGCATAAATTACAAGTTGAGGGAGATTGTTAGATATATTTGAGATGTCATGTCTAATATGTTTCATGTTTAGTTTTCAGATCTTAACAAACAGGAAATATCAGTACCTACTGGAATCAGTACTTATTGGAATTCAGAACTTAAGGATATCAGAACTTAGATTATCAGAAGATAAATATCAGAAGATAGATATCAGAACTTAAGTATGGGAGGACTTACAGTTAAGGAAGGAAGCTGATTTACAAGAAAGAAGATCGAGACTAATACAAAAGAAGATATGCATGGAAAGAGTTAGAAGATAAGAAGACTTGTATACGATATCTGATTGATACATTTTAGGAGACAGAATTATATTCCATATCAATTAGAAGTTATCTTGTAACAGTGTACTATATAAACACAGACATAGGTTTACACTATATGTGTTATCATTATCGAGAATATCATACATTGTAACCTAGCAACTCTCGTGATATTTGTTCATCGCTGAGAGAGAACAGTTCCGTTATAACAGAGTTTATTATATTAAATATATCTGTTTACTATTACTTGTGTTCGAAATCGATTTAATTGTATTAAAACACTGTATTCAACCCCCTTCTACAGTGTTGTGTGACCTAACAGTACAAGGTCCATTTTGCAAGCTCGTCTAGTCTCTACAACTCCACAAAATTCAGCACCTCAAACAAGCTCTAGACTTGGATGATCTCAAACTATCTATTGATAAAGTGAAGATTAACATATATAATAGGCTGGATGAGAAGCTTCATGAAGCTACAATAAGGGAAATTCAGCAAAGGTTTAAGAAGGCAAGTGACCTATCAAGAAAGGTTGAGGCCTTGGATAAAAGAATGATCACTGTTGAAGAATCTTTAGCCAAGACACTTCAAGGTCAAGAAACCCAAACTCAGTTGCTCCAACAACTGGTGGCTGCACAAACTTCAACCTCTACCCTTCAACTTGATGATAACAAAAAGGGGGAGAAGGATGTGCATGTACAAGTTTCTAAGATAATAGTTCTATCTATTACTCTACCAAAGCCACCAGTAATGGAAGAGTTGGACAACATAAGACTCATCAATCTAGCTGCAACTGAGTTGAAGATTAAGGAATAGAAAAAGAAGATAGATGAAAGAATTTCTCAAGTATTTGGCTCAACTGCAAACCAATCAGAATCTCTGAGATATATCATAAAGTTGAGGCCACTTACAGTAGATGAACTGAAGATGGGAAAGGGTGCAAAGGGAGAAACATCAAGTGAAAGTGAACACAGGCCTATTGTGGTGCTCAAGCCTAAACCTTCAACTTTTAAATTTACAAGAAAATGCCCAATGGAGCTTGACTACTCACCTCCCAGGCCTGATAATAAGAAACCCATGGGCAAGTCAATTGCTAGCTACAAGACAACTAAGGATGCAGCTTTGAGAAAGGGAATAACAAGAATCTACAAATATGGTGGAATGATATGTATAATGAGTGGGCATCCAAAATTTGTAGAAGCAAAGAAAGAAGAAGCCTAGAGGCTAAAGTCACAATCATTGAAAAGGAAAAAACAGGCTGCTAGGGAAGCTTAAAAAAATATTGAGAAACCTGCTACTTGAACTAAAAAGAAAGTGGCCAATAAAGAAGAATAGAAGCCTGAGTCGGAAACAGGCAAAAGAGTAAAGGTGGGAGCAAAAAGACCAAGCAAAATTTTTGAAAAGAAGAATGAGCCATCCCAACCTATTCCTTCAACCCAACCAACTGTGTCCATTATGGAAATAGATGACATCAAGGTAAATCATGAGGTAAACTTTTATGGTGATCCAATAGTACCCAAGGATGAACCTATATATTAGGATAGCTTACCAATTCCTGATTTAAACGTCCATTTTCCAACCAAGAAGAGAACTCGAAAAAGAAAGAAGAAGCCAACCCTACTTCCAACTAAAGCCATCTCAAAACCACAGAAGCCTACTGTCAACAAAGATGGTCAACTCTATATCCGTGACATCAAAGAATTTCCTGATGTTCAACTCTTATTGGAAAAACTAGAAGAAGTGAGAGGAATTGATGCTACTTATAGACTTCCAGAAAGATTGCTTTTCATATACAAGGGTGGTAATGAGATAACATGATCATTCTACAAGAGTCTTAAGGAAAGCTACAATGGCTAAGTCAGGGTATTTTCTGCAATGAAGGACTTTGGATTCACAAAGGTTGTTAATCCATAAATACTCAAAAAGATATGTCAAATCAGACAAAGCTGAAGAGATGCTAGTGCACTTCCCAGGGTTCTAACTATTCCAAATACTGGAAATAGAGCGCACATAAAACCCTACAAGATCATGGAGTTTAGAGATGAGAAGTATGTTAGAAGATTTTTGAGAATTGAAGACCAGCTTAAAATCTCAAGTAATAAAACTTTCAAAGAGGTGCAAGAGATGCTGGACATTAATGAAGAAGATGAAGCTGAATTTTATAGATAACTTTAACTCCGAATTGAGTAAAATAATGAAAAATTGGGAAGGAAGACAAGGGAATCAAGGAAAAGGAAATGATATGCTCAGTCTATAGGAGCACCTTGAAAATGGCATGTAAACTTCTATCAACCATCTTTAAACATTTCAATTATAATGCAACACTTTGCAGTTTATCTATTTTTCAATATATTATCTTTAAAGGGTGTTTTGTTATCATCAAGTCAACCTGAATTAATGCCTATAATTCCATTAGACATAAATTGGGGGAGATTGTTAGGAATATATTATAGTCTTGATGATAATTCACCAAAACACCTTAAGTAGATTTATTAGGTGTCATTTTGTAGCCTTCAACGGATAACCACAGTTTTTCAATCCGTTGAAGGAGTAGCTTATATTAATAAGTATGTAGCACATTTTGTACACTATGATAGCTGAGGAATGTGGTAGTTATTATAGTTTCTAAGTCATTTTGACTACTAGCAAGATACACAAAATAGGTGGGCTAAGTGTAAATATAAAATTCCTTGTATTTTTGTATAAGTGGAAGAGTATCAACTAATAAGAAAAAATCTTCAACCGCTAAACTACAAGCTTTAACGGATAACTATACAAGCTTCAACGGATAACTCAATATGCCTTCAACGGATGAGCTGTTCAACCGATATCAGATAAAGCTTCAAAGGATGTTAACAAGAAAGCTTGTTAGTCTCTAACAATGCAACAAGAATTACAGAAGGGGGGTTGAATGGAATTCTTGAAACTTATTCTGAATTAAAAATGTTTTAACTCTAAATATATATATATATATATATATCAGTGTTTTGATTTACAAAGTGCGGAATGACAAGTTAAATATGAATCAAAACACAAAGTAATAAAAACACAAGTCTTTAAAACTTTCTGGTGGATTTGAATGTATCCACCAGATATATATATATATATATATATATATATATATCAAGAGAACTCTGTGAAGCTTGAATAGCTCACCGCTGCTTACAAATAAGAACAACTAAACTTGTAGAGAAATGCTAAAGGATTCAGCTTATAATTGTTTCTCTGAGAGAATACTTGCTTAGTCTTGTTGTTCTACTTACTACTCTTGGTTTATATATCACCAAGATTACACAGGAATAAGATAAGATAATAAAACAAAACCTATCAAGTCTAATACTATGCTGCTTCACTACTCTATTCCAGCATCTTTGAATATCTTCATTATAGCATGGAAATGGCAATGCTTCTTTGTTCTCAAATACCCAGTTGAATAGGCTTCCACATTCCTTTTGCATACACTCGACGCATGTGATTGTGTTGTCACTGTCAACAGATGTTTGAATTGATCATCCGTCGGGTACATGATCATCCATCGGGTAGCTTTGTTGATCATCCGTCGGGTAGCTTTGTTGATCATCCGTCGGGTAGTTTTGTTGATCATCCGTCGGGTAGCTTTGTTGCACTTGACTTCATTTCATTTATGCAGAATTACAAGACATCATCTATGTACAATTAATCAACCTATTATACATATCTAATTAAGGTCAACATGACTTATATGCTACTACAGAATCTATACAAAGGTGTTTGCAGAAATGTGCTACATGACTTATTGTTACATAAGCTACTCACTCGATGGATGTCAAATCATCATCCGTCGGGACTGTATTGAGTCATCCGTCGGGACTATATTTGCTTATCCGTCGAGTGCTACATAATACACTAAGTTGAATCTACTAAGGTGGTTTGTTAATGAAATCATCCAGTTCACAACATATCCCCAACAATCTCCCCAAATTTATGTTTACTAGAATTGTAGTCATAAATTAAGAGAAACTTGATGATAACAAAATACTGTTAGGTCCCAATGTGTTTGTAGAAGGGGGGTTGAATACAAACAGTACCAAATAATCGAATTAAATACGGAATAAAAAATGTGAAACAAAATTCAAGTTAAATAAAAATATTATTAAACTTGAAAGATGTTACAACAACTGTATCGATTACAAGGAATTAATCTCAAATTAATTATCACAAATTTAGAATAAATTCGACATGAACTTTTTCTATTTTTGCAATAATTAGAATCAAATGCTAAACGCGATTTGAGATTAAGTTCTAGGGATTTTAATCCGCTAGATTGTTACACAAGAGCAAGATAAAGATTTCTAGTGGATTGGATTTAACTTTACAATCTAGAAATTTAATCTTGAAGTATGCAGATGAAAAGATGAAATATTTCTTCTTGTTTTTCTTTTCTGCTTTGTTCTTGACTTCTGTGTTCTGGATTATTGAGTTGCTGCTTCTCTGCTTCTTTTTAATCAACAACCGAATAGAATTGAATTGGCATGACAATCCTATAGCTGGCAAGACTTTCGGTAGGACAATTGATTGAACTAGCAAGATAATCTAAATGAACTAGCATGACAATCAGAATGAACTAGCAAGACAATCCTTCTCCTAGTGTAACTTTCGGTGAGACTATTGAAAATGGCCTAGCATGACAATCGGTATGACAATCCTGATTGTCATGCTAGTTCATTTTCAATTGTCTTGCTGATTTAATGCAGATTTTAATCCAATTTAAATTCTGAAAATTCCTAAAATTAATTCAGAATTAATTAATCAATTAATTCAATTAATAAATAAATTATTCTTCGCAGATATAATTTATTTTCTTAATTAAATTAGATGACTTAATTAATTAATAGAGAATTAATTCTAGTCTTCAACAGCACCCATCCTTCTGCAGATCTTCTGAAAATCACTGAAAATTATGAATCAATTCCACCACTTCAATGTTGACACTCGATGTACTGTCTGGTTCATGAGTGACTAACTTCCGTGACGTTTCTTCATGTCTTGACTTTGACACTTTGATTTTCTTCAGATTAAATCCTTGTAATTAATGATACTCTGACGAGATCTCTGTCACTTGATTAAGTCCACGATCTTGATTTATATCACTGAGGCATGATCAACTTCTTGAACTTCTTCCAGTGAATTAACTCCTCAAGTCTGTAGATGAACCTTGTTTCTGAATCCTTTGACAGATATTACTTTGCGAGATCTCTCTGACGGTCGATCCACTATTTACTTATTACATTCTTATGTGAGTTGAGTTGAATCCTCGAATATACAAATAGGCCTATGACATATGACTTACAATCTCCCCCTATTTGTTTGTTAGACAATAACACACAAATACCTAGAGGATAACTCAACTAACAAATAAGAAAAAGATATAAACATACATGCAAAGTAAATAGCAGAAAAGTTCTGGATGAGATTTAACATTTTCCAGATTCCAAGTAGATGTTCCTCTAGACTGAATATATCTTCAAGTAGTTCCATCTTCATTTGTACAACCACATTTCCTGTTGAGAAGCCCATATCTCTTGCTTCTCCCCCTATGAGAATCAACTGATTAAAGAAGATCACCTTCGTTTTACCACCTCTCCCGTACAATAGGATCCGCAGATAAAAACCAATGGTACTCCCCTAACTGCTTCTTCCCTTACTAGGAAATCACCTTGTGTTTACCACCTCTCCCGTACAATAGGATCCGTAGTTAGAAACAACAATGGTGTGGTGTAGTGTACATTTTTAGGATCTTTTTCTTCCTCCCTGCTATTTCTCCCCCTTAGTTGAGGAATCCTCCAAACTATTACTTAAGCTTTTATCTCCCCCTTAAAGAAGGAATGTATGCCGTCGTCTGAAGGAGTTCTCATATTTCACTTGGTTGGAAAAGAAATAACAAGTAGTTTCTCTTTCTTCCTCACTGTGAGTGTGTGATTGTGTTTTAGTGTACCTCACATGTGTTTCACTCTTCTCTCCACTCGTGTTTACACTCATTCTCACAAGTGTATCACTCTTCTCTCATAGCTCCATAATCCAGCTGTACCTGCAAGGAAAATCACCTTAGCCATCCTTAAGGAGGTCACAGGTGGTGCAATGGGAGTTCACAAATCCCCATCCCTGTTAAACTCGTCAGATGAATCTGAGTCATAATCTACAAGTTGCTAGTTTCCCTTTTAGGGTTCCAGATTTGAATTCTGGGAAGGTAAACAATGATCCAAAGAATTTAGCATAAAGATCAAAGTTCCCTTCTAATGTCTGTGAAGACATTTCCTTGTGACTCATCAGGTAATATCTGAATCATTGTCAACAAGTTGCCGATCTGCACCTATGTCAGATCCACTATCCGCAGATGCATCCAGGGGATTTAAGCCTGGGGAGGTAGATACTGACCACTGACATATGGCTTTTGGATCAGTATCCTCTCCTAACACCTGTAAAGGCAATTGGTCCACTAACGAACCTTGAACAATCGAATCTGACCTTAAAATGGTTGAAACTCTTGTTTCCGTCAACTCATCCTTTGTGTGTGTAACCTCTCCTTGTGCATCAAGAATTGTTTATGTTTGAAGTGGTGACACTACATAGGATACCTTGGCCGACAGGCAAAATTCAATAGACTCACCCTGTTGAGAGAATGAATCTAGTAACTGTTTTTGTGCCTTTTCAGCCATTACATCTTTTTGAGAAGATGTATGGGGGTTAGCAGTTGTCTCGGTTGAAATACTACTCATCTATGTAGGAGACAGAGCTACTGGGTTGACTACAGAACCTTCCTTATGTGGTGCACTAGGCACTATCTCCCTCACGCTCATTCATACTACTTTTAGTGGTAAAAGAGTGTTGGTTGGTTCTGTTTTTGTGTTTGTCTTTACAGTCTAGGATAGACGTTGTGGGTTTTCAACCTCATGACTGTCAATGAAAGAAAGTCATTGGAGACTGAACCTGTATCATAGAACATATGGTAATAGAGAGAAAATGATTTACAATAGTGATTTCAAAAGATTTTACATGAAATAAGAAATCACTAATGTAGAAAGAAGTTTAATTTTTGTTTTTCAAAATGAATGAGTTTTTGATAAAACATTGATCACTTAGGGTAAAGTCTAAGTAATTCTCATTCATGTCAAAAGCTTACAAATATCTGCAACATAATGTTAACAACATATCATTGACCGATACTTGTCAAGTACTTTAGATACTAATTGTTATGTTGCATAATTATGACGACTCTACTAGTTCATATAAAATTACAACTTCTGTTAGAGTGCCATACCATGTCCTTGACGATTGCTTGAGCAGTATACTAGTTCATACCAACCTAAAGTGAGATTGTGAAGAAGAGATTGCATAGTCCAATAGATCTGCAGCTGCAAAGTCCATGAATTGTGGTGCACTGACTTCCTCTTTTGACTCACCAAACAGGAGTACACTTGTACACATCTTACTAGAGTACAATTCCAAGTGTAATGTGCAGCAGGTGTCTGATATGTCGTAATATTCTCAAGTCTCGTCACTGGTGCTATATGTTAGATACTGCTTCCTGATAATAACCTAGCACAATATACAAAATTACAATGATAACATTCCCAGCTTGCAAACAGCCATATCCCTCAGATAAACCTTTGCTGTTATCTCCAAAGGTAATCAGGGGGCCAGCTTTCTCAATCCACATTTGATAGCAGGGCTCTATCTCCGGTCATATGTCTTGATGATCCATTGTCAAGAATCCACACTTCCGGTTTCACCTGTTTTAATGCCCTGTAACACAAATGGATTAACCCTTCTTCGGAACCCAAACTTGGTTGGGCCCGACATACTTGTAGAACTGTCCTTTGTCAGGCAAAACAACATTTTTAATCTTAATGGTCTCAACTTTCTCAATGACTGAACATTTGACCTTGTAAACAGCCTTAACAAATTTCTGTTTAAGCTTAGGCACAAATGTCTCCTTTCTAGCCTTAGAAGGACTAGCAGTCTTAGACCTATCATGTTTCTTGTTATTCACATGCTGACGAGGAGTAGTCTTATCATTAGACACATGCTTACCATTAAAATAAGCATACATCATATTAAAGGCACAAGACATACAATTAGCAACACCACATGCTTTATGAGAGTGATTAACAGCAGGCAATTTATGCATGGTAGATATGGCATTATTGTTATCCAACTCATGTGTGTCTGAGTTAGTCTCAGTTGCTTTCACAACTTTGACCGGAACTTTCGACTCACTTGACTTGGAAACAATCTTCTCATTAGCATGATCCTCAGCACGTATTTCTTCTTGAATAACAGAAGAGGTCGCATCAAATGGTTCAGCAATTGATGCTTTATAGAGGGGTTCATCAACACCCTTAAGCACATGTGGTACTTCCCTCCCTTTAGCACATACATGAGGAGGGGAGTTTATGCCTAATTCTCCAATAGCAGCATTGTAATCATAACCTATTCCAGATGTTTGATTAACAGCTTGCTTACTGTAGAACTCTTTAGCCTTCGAACAAGAATTGAAGTAGGCTCTAACCTTAGTCTCAAGACCGGTGATCTTGTCTTTGAGAATAGTTTCGAGTTTTCTATAACAGTCAACTCTATTCTCTAGAAAAGATACCTGTTCTTTTAATTTGTCTTGATTAATGTGCACAAGTCTTAATTCATTGACCTCTTTCTCAAGGTCTGTGATCTGTAAACTTAACAGTTCATTATCACGACGTGCACAATCTAAGTTACCTCTTAGATGATAAACCATTTCAGCATCAGAAAGTTTTACCTCTATTCTTGACGATGAAGCTTTTCCATCAATAGCCATAAGAGCAAGATTTCCTTCATCTTCATCTTCACTGTCAGTATCATCCCAGCTTCTTCCCTTTGCCAGATAAGCCCTTTCAGAGTTCTTTCTTACTTGCTTTGGCTTCCTACATTCTGTGGCAAAGTGTCCCAACTCATTGCAGTTATAGCATCTAATGGTGCTCCGATCAACCATCCCTGTTTTGTATCCACCACTGCTGGTGTTAGAGGATGAAGATCCACCTTTCTGGAATTTGTTGTAGTTGGACTTGTACTTAAGCTTGGGATTCCTCTTGAATCTGACATGGGAGAATCTCTTGACAATTTGGGCCATTGACTCGTCTTCCAATTGCTCCAGCTCTTCCAAGGAATAAAAATCATCACTTGATTGATTTGTAGTAGGAGGATCATATTCTGCTACTAACTCATTTTCCTCACCCTTGGAAAACTGTACCATTCTTTCTAATTGTTGAGATTGTTGGTGTTGTTGACCTTCAGCTACAAGTGCAGCAGATGTGCTGACCATTCTATCCTTCCCGTAGACTTCCTTCTGTTGAATCTGCTCCAACTCATAGGTTTTTAACACTCCATAGAGCCTGTCCAAAGAAATCTCACTCAGATCTCTAGCTTCTCTAATGGCAGTGATTCTATGTTCAAGATGAGCTGGCAGTGTTAAAAGGAACTTTTTGTTGACCTCCCTGATTGAATAATACTTTCCATTGATGTTCAGGTTGTTGATCAACGCATTGTACCTCTCAAACACTTCAGTAATTCCTTCTCCTGGATTTGATTTGAAATGTTCATATTCAGAGGTTAGGATTTCCAACTTGTTCTCCCTAACTTCCTCTGTGCCTTCATTAATCACCTCAATAGTTTCCCACATGTGTTTGGAATTTTTACAGTTCATCACATGTCTGTTCATCAAGGGATCAAGGGAATCAATTAATATTAATTGAAGGCTGGCATCCAAGGAGGCTTCTTCCTTCTCAGCAGGAGTAAAATCTTCAGGCTCTTTTGGATAGGTTCTAGCTTCAGTAGTCACCACACCATCTATTATTACCTCCGGTTCAATAACCATCGGAGTTTTTATACCCTTCTTTAACAAGTTTGAATATTTGGGATTTGCAACTTGTAAGAATAATAGCATCTTCTTCTTCCACATGATATAATTCTCTTTATCAAATTATGGAATTTTAACGGTTCCAACTTTATGTGAAGTCATTATGAATTTTTGAATAAATAAAAATTCAAGGAGTTGAAAAATCACAAAAGTCTAGGATCTTGATTTGTTCGTTAATCAGAAGGCTCTGATACCAATTGTTAGGTCCCAATGTGTTTGTAGAAGGGGGGTTGAATACAAACAGTACCAAATAATCGAATTAAATACGGAATAAAAAATGTGAAACAAAATTCAAGTTAAATAAAAATATTATTAAACTTGAAAGATGTTACAACAACTGTATCGATTACAAGGAATTAATCTCAAATTAATTATCACAAATTTAGAATAAATTTGACATGAACTTTTTCTATTTTTGCAATAATTAGAATCAAATGCTAAACGCGATTTGAGATTAAGTTCTAGGGATTTTAATCCGCTAGATTGTTACACAAGAGCAAGATAAAGATTTCTAGTGGATTGGATTTAACTTTACAATCTAGAAATTTAATCTTGAAGTATGCAGATGAAAAGATGAAATATTTCTTCTTGTTTTTCTTTTCTGCTTTGTTCTTGACTTCTGTGTTCTGGATTATTGAGTTGCTGCTTCTCTGCTTCTTTTTAATCAACAACCGAATAGAATTGAATTGGCATGACAATCCTATAGCTGGCAAGACTTTCGGTAGGAAAATTGATTGAACTAGCAAGACAATCTAAATGAACTAGCATGACAATCAGAATGAACTAGCAAGACAATCCTTCTCCTAGTGTAACTTTCGGTGAGACTATTGAAAATGGCCTAGCATGACAATCGGTATGACAATCCTGATTGTCATGCTAGTTCATTTTCAATTGTCTTGCTGATTTAATGCAGATTTTAATCCAATTTAAATTCTGAAAATTCCTAAAATTAATTCAGAATTAATTAATCAATTAATTCAATTAATAAATAAATTATTCTTCGCAGATATAATTTATTTTCTTAATTAAATTAGATGACTTAATTAATTAATAGAGAATTAATTCTAGTCTTCAACAGCACCCATCCTTCTGCAGATCTTCTGAAAATCACTGAAAATTATGAATCAATTCCACCACTTCAATGTTGACACTCGATGTACTGTCTGGTTCATGAGTGACTAACTTCCGTGACGTTTCTTCATGTCTTGACTTTGACACTTTGATTTTCTTCAGATTAAATCCTTGTAATTAATGATACTCTGACGAGATCTCTGTCACTTGATTAAATCCACGATCTTGATTTATATCACTGAGGCATGATCAACTTCTTGAACTTCTTCCAGTGAATTAACTCCTCAAGTCTGTAGATGAACCTTGTTTCTGAATCCTTTGACAGATATTACTTTGCGAGATCTCTCTGACGGTCGATCCACTATTTACTTATTACATTCTTATGTGAGTTGAGTTGAATCCTCGAATATACAAATAGGCCTATGACATATGACTTACAAATACTCTAAAAAATACAAATTTAAATTAAAGTAGATAAAACTATAAAGTGTTGCAAATAACAAAATGTACAAAGATTTGCTCACAGTCATTTTCAAGGTGCTCCTCTAGCCTGAGCAGATTGATCTATTTCCTTGATGATCTGGATCTCTTTCCAAGCTTTTTGTTTTTTTCTTCTATCTGATTTTGGAGCTATCTGTGGAATTCCAGTTCATCAGGTTCTGAGAGATTTAGCATTCCTTGCATTTCCAAAAGAGTCTGATTGCTAGAGATGCTCAACTAGTCTTCTAATCTGAAGAATCTTCCAATTCCCTTGTCATCCATAAATTTCATCAGCCAGTAGGGCCTTAGATGCATTCTACTTCCAGTGTAAGGAATAGTTAGAGTCTTTGGGAGTGCATCTTTGGCTCTAATACTCCCCAGTTCTTCAATCTTCTTTAGAACCAGTCTTCTAGCTGTCACATTGAATCCAAAGTTCTTCTTAAATGATGAATAACCTTTATTAGCACATATTGGCTTTCTTGAAGGATCCTGTGAAGTAGCCATTGAATCCCTTGTACTTGAAAACTAACCTTTCAGGTAGATTCCTGTAAGCATCAATCCCTCTAACTTCTTTCAGTTCATCTAGATAGAGGTTTAGATCTGAGAATTCCTTGATGTCACAGATGTACATGATGTCTCCCTTGTTGACTTTGGTTTGAGATTTGGTTAGGGACTTGGATCTGAGAGTTGAGGGCTTCACCTTCTTGACTGCTCTGGTCTTTATCTTCTTTGGCTTCATGAAGTGAGGTAGATTGAGTTCAGGTATTGGTAGACTATCCCAGTCTATTGGCTCATCCTTTGGAATAATAGGTTCACCATGAAAATTCTTGGATGGATCTATCTTGAATTCTCCATGTGCCACAGAGGGCATGGATGTTTGAGTTGCTGCAGATGTAGACTTTTTGGGAAAGTGATCTTCCAATTCCTTTTTATCAAAGTCCACTTTTCTCTTTGCATGAAGTTTGTATCTAAAACTTTTTCTCTGCTGTGATTCTTCTTACATTTTCAGTTCCTTAGCTTCAGTGGTTTTAGATGATTGTTCAGGAATTTGTTGTGTAGGTTTCACAGCTTGCAGCTTGACCAAGATAGCAGCTTGCTCCTTCTTTTATTTAACCTTTTTAGCATCTAGAGCAGCTTGCTTCTTTTCTTGCTTTAATCTTGCCTTTTCTTCTCTTTTTGCTTCAGCAAATTAGGGGTGTTCAGCCACCATACAAATTTCCTTACCATTCCTGAAAATCTTGACAATTCTTCTTTTCAATACTGAATCAGCTGGATCCTTATAGAATGCAATAGATCTTGATAGCAGTTTCTTTTCATCAGGATTTGGTGTCTCATACAATGTATCCAAAGGGTTCTTTAGAGAAGGTTTAGGATAGTTCACCTTTGGTTTCAAAATTAGCTCAGCCTTTGGAGATTTGATGGAGGATGGTTATCCTCTTTCCAGATTATTCATGCTCATATCATTCACAGAGATTTGCCTGACTTGAGAGTGATGAATCGCTGATTTTTCTGGCTTCTTTGCTAGCCCAAACCTCTTTCGAATATCCTCATCAATTTTCTCCCAGTTAATTGGGCTCAACTGCTTCTTTTCAGCTGCTCTCAATGTGGCTGCTACTTCATTAATCAGATCAATACTGTCTTTAGTTGGTGGCTTGGTGAAAGCAATTATAGGCACAATTACTTTGCTAACTTGAATATTAAGTTGTTTCTCCCCCTCACTTGAGCCTTTCTCCCCCTTTTTGTTATCATCAAGTTGTGTGGGAGAGAGTTGAGCAGCCACCAACTGTTGGAGTAGTTCAGCCTGAGTTTCTTGATTGTTAAGTATCTTGGCCATTGAATTCTCTACATCAGATATTCTTGAGTCCATGGCCTCAACTTTCCTATTTAGATCAGCCTCCTTCCTTAGCTTTTGAACAATTTCAGTCATGGTGGTTGCAGGGAGTCTAGCATCCATCATTTCTATGACATCTTGCTTGACTTCAGAAATTTCTTGCTTGATTGCATCCACACTCTAACTGTGTTGAAGGGCTTGAATTTTATGCAGCTAGAGTGCTTCAAGATGTGCTGTGAGTAGCTTCTTTTTGCTGGCATTAGCAGATGCCTGAATGGCAGTTTGGGTGTAATGAATTAGCTTGAATAGTGTTGATTGGAGATGTGAGTAGGAGCATTTTTTTATTAGCATCCAGGCAGGAACATCTGCATCTCCCCCTATGCTCATGCTATCTTCCTCATCATCCCCACCAGCATCCCCAAAAGAAGTTTCATCCAGTTCAAAATCACTACCAATGTTGGAAGGCATAGCAGTGATTGCATCCTTTGATCTTTGTAAAGATTGTGTAGTATGCACCAAGTTCAGCAATCTTTCAACCTCCTTATTGCCCTATACAGCTAGAGTTTGGTAAGCTGTCACAGGGTGAGTAAATGTTTCAGCATCCAGGGAAATAGAATCTATAATAGCTTGATATTCTTGTTGAAATAGCCTTTCCCTTTTTGCATCATTGACATTCATTGACTCACTTGCAATGGTTTCCATCCTTATCACTTCTGTACCTGCATTTCTCTCATGATCTCTCTTCAGTACCTGCTTTTCTCTCATAATCTCTCTTTTCTTGCATCAAGGTCTCACCTTGGCTCCCCACCCTCACACCCTCACCTTCACCATCTAAGGTGGGACTCCTCACACTCACTTTTGCCAGTCCTGAAAAAATGGACTGCATAGGTTCACTCTTTTCCTCTCCTTTTTCCTGGGAGCGACCCAGAATCTCACTCATTTCACTCCCTTCCCTCAGTCCTAGGAGTGATTGCACTACTACTAAGTCTTCTGCACTTGTAATAATTGATGAAATTTGAAGCTGTGCAGAGACACTCGACGGATAAGAAATATCCATCGGGGTAGTAATTTTGCTAACCGACGGATGACTTATGTTAGTCACATCCGTCAGGATACAATCGCTGCTCGACGGATGAACAATATCCATTGAGAGAGTAGAAATAAATGAGTTTGGAGTGGAGACTATTGTGGACTATGTACAGATTGATGAAAATTTTGGCACAGATGTCTCAACAGTCTCAGAAAGAAATGGCAAGTGAGCCAACAAATTATCTAGAAGATGATGCTCACTTTCTTGGATTTTTGGCTTCTCCATGAGAGTTAAGGATGGAGAATTTGGAAGTTATGTGTTTATCATGTCAACATCCAAAGAGTGTGTGGGAGAATTTGGTGTTTCAGGTGCTTCTATTATTAGAGATTTTGGCTGTGACTCCACATATATTGGAGCCACATCAACCTAACTTTGAGAAGGTGCAGTGACTGTGTCTTTAGCACCAGTTTGCACAGTGTGTGAACCCTGTGCATCCCCAAGAGTCTTTGATTTCTTCTTTCTAGTGTAAGTTTGGGGTGAGCTTGTGTCCCTTACCCTTTTGGCCTGTGCTCTTGGCTGAGAGCTATGTTCAATAGTCACATCCTTTTGGGAGGATGCAACTAGTAGTGAGCTTATATCCTTATTAAGCACTGCAGTTTGTTGGGAAACTGCAATGTGGCAAGGCTGGGAAACACTCACCTTTCCAACCTTATCCTTAGGGTTTCTTTGATGTTCACCATGTCCCTCACCTTTCTTACCCACCTTCACACTCCCCTCTTTAGGTTTGGTGGATTTTACAACTGGCATCTTTTGAGAGACACCGGAGGGGGCATTCTTTGTCTTTATTTTTAAAATTTTGGATTTGGTAGCTTGGGTAGGCAACTGTTGGGTCAATGACACAGTTGACATAGCTATACTAGAATGCAAAGAAATTTGTGAGGTTGGAAGAGTAGAGACACTTGAGATTACCTCACTTACCTGAGGTGCCTCCATAACTGGAAAATAGAAGAGTGACACCTCTTTGTGATGGTTTCCCTGTTCAAATCTGCAATGATTCTCCTTTCTTGAACCCAACAATCTAATTTGTTGGTTGGGTTCTCAAGCACAATATCCTCAGAGAGGTGTTTAGCAAGCATCATTAAAAATCTAGCATAGTAAACATTTTTACCCTTCTTATTTAGCTCCCCTAACTTAAACCCCAACTCAAATATGACAAGATCACTGAAGTTGAAAAATTTATCAGTTACTAGCATGTAAAGCATGTTGAGCATAGAGATATTAACTGAATCAAAATTGCTAATTTTACAAGAAAATACCTTAGTAACTACATCATGAAAGAGATGTGTCCTAAGTCCAATCATGTATGATGATTTAGGAATACCTTTTATGTAATCTGTTTTGATTTCATTGATATTAATAAAAGACTTGTTTTGGTTTTATTGCGGGCTTTATCTATTTAAGTGTTTAAATAAGATATACCATAGTTTAGAGTAAAGCTTTTTATGGATTATGATGAGATCATAATAATGAGACCTAAAAGATGATAACTCTAAACTTAAATATTTCCTGGTCGTAGGATTACTAACTGGTAATTAGTAATCCGCAAAGATCGGTACATACTATGTTTGCTTCATTATGAAGGATGTCTGTTCTCATAGACATTTGTGTGGTGACACTATAGCTAGTATGTAGGTGCTTATTATAGAATAAGTTCACTAAACATGACTCACACAGCTGAACAACTGATGGAGTTCACTAACATGTCAGCAGTTGTTCACATAGAGATAGTTGTACAAGTATCCTTAGACTTGAGGTCATCATAGTCATCTTGTGTACACTGAACTATGCTTTGGTTTAGTTCTTAGTCTCCAGGGACAATTATAAGGGTTCTACTGGGTATAGGAATTTGTACACGAAGATAGTGTATGATCAATAAAGGATCTACCCCTTCCAGTGAAGGAAGAGAATGTTCAATGCTGATCCACTTATGCTAGTTCAGGAATCTCTGGCCAGAGTGAATGAAATTAGAAAGGAGTTTCTAATTTACATTAAATAGAACTAAGCATAGTGAATGGAAAGCAAATGATTAAATAAGATAGGCTTGACACAAGTTCCATGCCTTGTATTTAATCGTGACATTGCAGGGTAGAAGGAATTGATTGTAAGGTAACTACTCACTGAATAGGTTCTTGGTATTCTAAGCAGTGAATTTGTATTATCCGGATAGTCGCGATATGCTGAGAAGTATCCCTCACGATGTAGAATAAATATGATTAATTAATTAATCATATTTAATGAATTAGAGAATTTATATAAATAATGATAAAATAGTTTTATTATTATTTATTTCTACTATCGGCTTAATATTGAACCTACAGGGTCACACCATAAAAGAGAATGATTTAATGGTGGAGGGATTAATTAATAATGGCTGATAATTATTTATTTATGAAATAAATAATTAATTGGCAAATTTAATAATTGATTAAATGAGATTTAATTGATTATAAATTAATTAAAAAAAGGTTCTTAATATTATTAATTAAGAATTTAATTTTTGGAAATTAAATCAAGTGAGAGAATTATTTCTAAAGAGTTTAGAAAAAGGATTAATAATTAAAAGGTGTTTTAATTATTAGTGAAAATAATAAAGGGTTAATAATAATAATATTTTATGGGAAAATTTTCAGCTGAAAATTTTGCCTATAAATATACTATTATAGACCCTATTTTTGCCTCAACCAAAAAGATTTACAAAACCCTAATTCTCTCCATCTCCTCCTCCTTCATTACATCATTTTCTTGGTGGATACCGGTGGAGTGCTTCACACTTGAGGAGCAGCTGCTAAGGATCTCCGTTCATCATTTTTGGATCACCATTAAAGACCTCCATCTTTTCATTAGCGTAAATCTTCTTAAGGTAAACATACTGAACTACGAATTAAATATTATTTTTCGCATGGATCCTGCGGAGGGTTTCGGTTTTTTTTAAGATTTAAATTTACGTTTTCGCTGCGTTTATATGCTAAAAACCCTTCAATGGCTTCAAAGCTACTTGCGAAATTTTTTTAATTCATTTATGTGTTTAACTGTTTTCAATATATGAGCATGTACGTGATTCGCCATAATTTGATGTTGATATAATATGCTTATATATGTATGGTTTTGAATATATGATATTCATGTGAGTTGTGTAATCATAAGATGATTATGTAATCTGTATATATACTGATATATACATGATTTATGTTTGTTCTAATTATGAGAATCAGGATTCTGAACTGGCTGCTGCAGATTTGCTGAAATCTGGGTCTGGTGTCCGATTTACGCAAACGAATACCCTATTCCATAGGTAAATGAGCGTCTGAACAAAACTAATAGCTAAAGCTATCAACAACTCGTCTGTAAGGCGTTTGACTTCATTTACTGGTCGTAAACAGTGATTCTTGTTTTTCTGATTTGATTTTGATTTTTCTGATTTTTGTCATATTTTCTTTTTATGATTAGATCATGGATAATATGATATGTTAAGATCAGATTATGTGTTTTAACATGCTTTTATGTGTTGTATGAGCATGGTGGATGGTTATGGCCTTTCGACCTTAGTATAATGGTTTTGGTTTTGGTTTTAAATACGACTTGCATGTCGTCAATCTTTGTAATCATAAATCTCGAATGTAACTCAAGTTATTCTTGTAAGTTCATTAGATTAGTTTTACTTTCAATCATGTAATGTAATTGAAGACTCAAGAAGGCTATCCAATGGAGATGATACAAAGAAGAAGACGAGGCATACAAGAAGTCTAAACAAAGAAGAAGACTTATGTAATAAGTAGTTGTATTTATTTCCATCACCATATTAGATTGACCTTGATCTTTATCATGAGCTTGATAAAGATCACATAGGATGGGGCCATAACCAAACACATTTACTTTATTGCACTTTACATTTACTTGTTTATTTAATTTTATATATGAGATATATGCCTATGTTTACCATGCGATGATAGATTTAGGTGAACTTAAATCAATATAAGGTGTGCTCTAGAAAATCTAGAATAGGAATCATTTCTTGCCTTAACAATAAATATTATGAATACGATCATGAGATTCTTGTGTTTATGAAACACGTAATTGAATATGAATTTTCAATATTGAGAGAAAGGATGATTCTATCAACAACAGATTTATATCTGTAAGAAAGGGTTATTAAGTAACGCCTCTTGACAATGCTCCACCCGATCTGGGAATCATCTGATTATCGATTATTGATTTGAAATATTTAATTTAAAAGGAAGAATCTCTTTATAATATGATTATGATTGTAACGTAATATAATCCCTCTAAAATTAAATAATATCAAGTAGTAATTGGCCAATGACACAACGGGCTTGTGTCGGTCATAGCATTCGAACATGGTAGAAAGTGGTTCTTATTTTAAAATCATTGTCATTTTGTGCTACAGCCGAGGGATTTGATTTCGAAATAAGAAATACTTGTCTATTACATAGAGATGTGTACATTGAATTAGAATCTAAAGGTCGGTACGTGCTACAGCCATGGGTCATTGGAAACTGATTCAATTGTACGAAATGTTGGGTTAGACTTGACTTAGAATATTGAGTTTGTCGTGCCACAGCCATGACTCAATTATTCAAGAGGCTAAATTTATATTAGGGAATAACATAAGATGTAATTGACAAGAGTTGTCTGGCCTTTTGAACAGCACATGATGTTTCATGCCACAGCCGAGATTGTGTGATGGAATGTAGGATCCATATTCCCACTAGCATTATGAATGCTTAATTTTCACTTAGGGGGTTGAAAAAATTAGATAAACTAGTGGGAGACACTTATGAATAAAGACCCGATTCATATAGTGTTTTGAAATGAAATTGAATATTTGCTAAGTGTTGTTATGTGTTTATCATTTACAGATTTACTATATTCGTCATGTCTTCTGCACTATCACTCTGGAGCATACTAGATGCTCACAAGTTGACTGGTCCTAATTTAGCTGTTTATTTTCACTGTAACAAGTTGGGACACTGGAAGATGAATTGCAAGGTTTACCTTGCAGAATTGAAGAAGAAGGGTAGTGAGACTACCGCTTCTGATTCAGGCATGTTCATGATCGAAGTTAATATGTCACTAGGTCAAATTTCTACTTGGGTATTAGATACCGCCTGTGGTTCTCATATTTGCAATTCGTTGCAGGGACTAAGGAGAAGTAGGACTCTTGAAGAAGAGGAGGTGATTCTACGGATGGGAAATGGAGCAAGAGTTGCTGCTGAAGCTGTAGGATCATTTCATTTACATATGCCTACGGGCAAGACTATTGTTCTAAATAATTGTTATTTTGTTCCCTCGATTGTGAGGAATATTATTTCTATTCCATGTTAGACTTGGCTGGATTTTCGTTTGTTATTCAGAATAATAAATGTTCAATTCTTAGAGATAACGTTCTTTATGGAAGTGGTATTTTAAACAATGGTCTATATGTATGTGACGTAGAGCATAATTTACTACAAATTGAACATACTAATAAAAGAAAAAAGGGACGATGAAAATCTCACTTTCTTGTGGCACTGCGGACTTGGTCATATTAGTGAAAATAGACTGCGGACATTGCATAAGGAAGGGTTACTTGACCCCTTTGATTTTGAATCATATCCTACATGCGAGTCTTGTCTATTGGGTAAAATGACCAAATCTCCATTTAGTGGACACGGAGAGAGGGCTGCAGATTTGCTAGGATTGGTACACACAGATGTATGTGGACCAATGTCTACGCAATCCATGGGTGGATTTTCATACTTCATTGCTTTCATAGATGATCGATCTAGATTCTGATATGTGTATTTGATGAAACACAAGTCTGAAGCCTTTGAAAACTTCAAAGAATATAAGTATGAAGTGGAGAAACAAACCAAACATAGTATTATAACTCTTCGATCAGATCGAGGTGGTGAATACTTGAATGGAGAGTTTCTAGATTATCTCAAAGAAAATGGTATAGTCTCCCAGTGGACTCCTCCATATACTCCACAGTTAAATGGGATATCTGAAAGGAGAAATCGAACTTTGTTAGACATGGTTCGGTCCATGATGAGCTATGCAAATCTTCCAGTATTCCTATGGGGTTATGCATTGGAAACCTCAGCATATTTACTGAATAAGGTATCTTCCAAATCTGTTCCTCAAACACCATATGAGATATGGAAAGAAAGGAAACCGAGTCTTAAACACGTTAAGATTTGGGGATGTCCAGCTTATGTCAAGAAAGTTGACCCAGATAAGCTGGAATCTCGATCCGTAAAATGTAATTTTGTGGGATATCCTAAAGAGACTTTGGGGTATTACTTTTACACCGATCATTGGGTGTTTGTGTCCAGACATGCTACCTTCTTAGAAAAGGAGTTTATTCTTGAAGGAAATAGTGGGAGAAAAATTGAACTTGATGAAGTTCAAGAAGCACAAACTACTACAGATCAAGTGGAAACACCTGTTCAGACTGAACAACCTTATGTGGAACAGCCTATTCGTAGGACAGGGAGAGTGTCTCGCCAACCTGAGAGGTATTATGGCCTTGTCATTGAGAATGACAATGAGTTGTCAATCATTGATGATGACGACCCTGTGACCTATAATGAGGCTATGAGTAGTGTTGACTTAGAGAAATGGCATAGTGCCATAAAATCCAAAATGGAATCTATGTATACCAACCAAGTATGGACTCTGGTTGAGGCGCCTGAAGGTGTTAAGCCTATTGGGTGCAAGTGGGTATACAAAAGAAAGATTGGAGCAGATGGGCAGGTGGAGACCTAGAAGGCCAGGCTCGTGGCAAAAGGATTCAGACAAAGGCAAGGGATTGACTTTGATGAAACTTTTTTTCCTGTAGCCCTGTTAAAATCAATTCGGATTTTGCTTGCGATTGCTGCTTACTACGACTATGAGATCTGGAAAATGGATGTGAAAACGGCCTTCCTCAATGGGAAACTTGAAGAGGAAGTGTATATGACACAGCCAGAGGGTTTTCTTTCCAAGGGAAATGAACACCTAGTGTATAAGCTGTTGCGAACCATATATGGTTTAAAGCAAACTTCTCGTAGATGGAACATCCATTTTGATGAGACAATCAAAGAGTTTGGTTTTATCAAAAACATAGATGAACCATGTGTCTGCAAAAAGGTTAGTGGGAGCGCGGTAACATTTCTTGTATTGTACTGAAAGAGGAGACGTCAAGAGAGTTGACACACATAACAACGTAGCAGACCCACTCACAAAGCCACTTTCTCAAAGTCACTTTGATCGTCATAAAGACAAGATGGGTATTAGATACCAGAGTGATTGGCTTTAGTACAAGTGGGAGATTGAAAGAGATGTGTCCTAAGTCCAATCATGTATGATGATTTAGGAATAACTTTTATCTAATCTGTTTTGATTTCATTGATATTAATAAAAGACTTGTTTTGGTTTTATTACGGGCTTTATCTATTTAAGTGTTTAAATAAGATATACCATAGTTTAGAGTAAAGCTTTTTATGGATTATGATGAGATCATAATAATGAGACCTAAAAGATGATAACTCTAAACTTAAATATTTTCTGGTCGTAGGATTACTAACTGGTAATTATTAATTCGCAAAGATCGGTACATACTATGTTTGCTTCATTATGAAGGATGTCTGTTCTCATTGACATTTGTGTGGTGACACTATAGCTAGTATGTAGGTGTTTATTATAGAATAAGTTCACTGAAAATGACTCACACAGCTGAACAACTGATGGAGTTAACTCACGTGTCAGCAATTATTCACATAGTGATAGTTGTACAAGTATCCTTAGACTTGAGGTCATCATAGTCATCTTGTGTACACTGAACTATGTTTTAGTTTAGTTCTTAGTCTCCAGGGACAATTATAAGGGCTCTACTGGGTATAGGAATTTGTACACGAAGATAGTGTATGATCAATAAAGGATCTACCCCTTCCAGTGAAGGAATAGAATGTTTAATGCTGATCCACTTATGCTAGTTCAGGAATCTCTGGCCAGAGTGAATGAAATTAGAAAGGAGTTTCTAATTTACATTAAATAAAACTAAGAATAGTGAATGGGAAAGCAAATGATTAAATAAGATAGGCTTGACACAAGTTCCATGCCTTATATTTAATCATGACATTGCAGGGTAGAAGGAATTGATTGTACGGTAACTACTCACTGAATAGGTTCTTGGTATTCTAAGCAGTGAATTCGTATTATCCGGATAGTCGCGATATGCTGAGAAGTATCCCTCACGATGTTGAATAAATATGATTAATTAATTAATCATATTTAATGAATTAGAGAATTTATATAAATAATGATAAAATAGTTTTATTATTATTTATTTCTACTACCAGCTTAATATTGAACCTATAGGGTCACACCATAAAAGAGAATGATTTAATGGTGGAGGAATTAATTAATAATAGCTGATAATTATTTATTTATGAAATAAATAATTAATTGGCAAATTTAATAATTGATTAAATGAGATTTAATTAAATTATAAATTAATTAAGAAAAGGTTCTTAATATTATTAATTAAGAATTTAATTTTTGGAAATTAAATCAAGTGAGAGAATTATTTCTAAAGAGTTAAGAAAAAGGATTAATAATTAAAAGGTGTTTTAATTATTAGTGAGAATAATAAAAGGTTAATAATAATAATATTTTATAGGAAAATTTTCAGCTGAAAATTTTGCCTATAAATATACTATTATAGACCCTATTTTTGCCTCAACCAAAAAGATTTACAAAACCCTAATTATCTCCATCTCCTCCTTCATTACATCGTTTTCTTGGTGGATACCGGTGGAGTGCTTCACACTTGAGGAGCAGCTGCTAAGGATCTCCGTTAATCATTTTTGGATCGCCATTAAAGACCTCCATCTTTCCATTAACGTAAAGCTTCTTAAGGTAAACATACTGAACTACGAATTAAATATTATTTTTCACATGGATCATGCGGAGGGTTTCGGTTTTTTTAAGATTTAAATTTACGTTTTCGCTGCATTTATGTGCTAAAAAACCCTTCACATCACATAGATAACTCCATTCCTTCCTAAGACCCAACCTCCTAATTTCACTTAATTTAGAAGTAGAGAGTGCATAGCCTATGGAATTAAGCATATTAACAATGTCAGTATCTGTGTGTGGAGAAGTTACAGTATTATCAGGAATTTTAAAACATGCTTTAACAATATCACTATTAACACAGAATTCCTTACCTTTAATAGTGAAAGTGATAGTCTTATTAGTTGAGTTGTATGTTGTAGTCGTCCATATTTCTTCAACAACCTCATAGTAAATGGTGGGTGATTCCAGTATGGCATAGTTGAGTTTGCAGTTCTTCACAAAATCCATCATTTTGTGGTAGTCCCCAGACTGCTGAATCCCCTTGTTCACTAAAGCCGTGAAGTTGTTCTTCTCATAGATAAATCCAGTTTGAGACATGATCTTGACGACTGGTGCCATTGTTAGAGAGTAAAAACTTGCAGAGAGAGAGAGTAAGTGCTTTTGAGAAAGAAGGAAGTTAGAGCAGATGATTTGAGAATGATAAAAAAAGCAATGAAAATGAATTATGCTTTTATACTATCTCAAAAATAACTGTTAAAAATAATAAATTAAAATAAAGTAACCAAAAAGAATTGTCCAAAATAGCCGTTTAAAAATAAACTGTAAAAATTCCATCAATTATCCGTCGTGTTATGATTACAAATTGTAAGTATACTCGATGGATAATGTTTAGGGAATCAACGGCTAAGAATAAGACAATTCGACGGATGAGGATAAATCAGTTATCCGTCGATACATAAAATATTCCAGAAAAATATTTGATTGTTATTAACAAATTGTATACCGACGGATGATCAAACTCGATGGATAATGATCATCCGTCGAGATGTAAATTTTGACTTAGCCAAAATTTCATCCAAGACTGAAAAATCAATTAAATTTTTGGTTCCATTACAACTTGCAAATTATCTGAAAAGATTCAAGAGTAATTAAGCATACCTAACTCACTTACCAACCTTGAAAAGGTGGATTCATCCAGTGGCTTGGTAAATATATCTGCAAGCTGCTTTTCACTTGGAACAAAATGTAGTTCCACAGTACCATTCATTATATGTTCCCTTATGAAGTGGTACTTGATGTCTGTGTGCTTTGTTCTTGAATGTTGTACTGGATTTTCAGTGATGGCAATTACATTTGTGTTATCACAGAAAATAGGAATTCTTTCCACTTGCATACCATAGTCTAGCAATTGGTTTTTCATCCACAAAATATGTGCACAGCAACTGCCAGCAGCAATATATTCAGCTTCAGCTGTAGAAGTAGAAACTGAATTTTGCATTTTACTGAACCAGGACACAAGCTTGTTTCCTAGAAATTGACAGGTTCCTGTTGTACTTTTTCTATCAATTCTGCAACCTGCATAATCTGTATCTGAATAACCAGTTAGATCAAAACCAGAATCTCTAGGGTACCAAATGCCAAGGTTTGGTGTTCCCTTGAGATATTTGAAAATTCTTTTAATAGCTACTAAGTGAGATTCTCTAGGATCGGCCTGAAATCTGGCACAAAGACATGTAGCAAACATTATATCTGGCCTACTAGCTGTTAAGTACAGAAGTGAGCCAACCATGCCCCTATAACTTGAAATATCCACAGATTTTTCAGTAGTGTTTAATTCAAGCTTAGTTGCAGTGGCCATAGGAGTTTTTACAGATGTGCAATCCATTTAATCAAACTTCTTTAAAAGATCATAAATGTATTTAGTTTGACTAATGAATATTCCATCACGAACTTGCTTAACTTGCAAACCAAGAAAGCAAGTTAGTTCTCCCATCATGCTCATTTTATACTTACTTTACATCAATTTGGCAAATGTTTTGCAAAGTTTCTCATCTGTAGAGCCAAAAATAATGTCATCTACAGAAAATTTGAACAAGTATGCTAGAGCCATTAACATTTCCAAAGAATAAAGTTTTATCTACAGTACCTCTAGTGAAGTGATTCTCTAAAAAAAACTTTGACAAAGTATCATACCAGGCTCTAGGTGCTTGCTTCAGTCCATAAAGTGCTTTCAAAAGATAGTAGACATATTCTGGAAAATTTGGATCTTCAAAACTAGGAGGCTGACTGACATAGACTTCCTCCTCCAAATCTCCATTCAGAAAGGCACTTTTGACATCCATTTGATAGACCTTGAAATTGGCATGGGCTGCATAGGCTAAGAAGATTCTGATGGCTTCAAGTCTTGCAACATGAGCAAATATTTCATCAAAATTTATTCCTTCTTGTTGACAATAGCCCTTAGCAACAATTCTAGCTTTGTTCCTGACAACTATGCCTTTTTCATCCATCTTGTTTCTGAATACCCATTTGGTGTCTATTGGATTCTTTCCTTTAGACTTGGGTACCAACTCACATACCTTATTCCTTTCAAATTGGTTTAGCTCATCCTGCATAGCTAAAATCCAATCAGGATCCAACAAAGCTTCTTCAACCTTCTTTGGTTCTTCCTTAGATAGGAAACTGTTATATAGATATTCTTCTTGAGTTGTTCTCCTTGTTTGAACTCTAGAAGATACATCACCAATGATAAGCTCAAAGGGGTAATCCTTTGTCCATTTCCTTTGTTGAGGTAGATTAGCTCTAGATGAAGAGGCCTCACTGTTGTCTTGATGTGTGATTAAGTTTTGATTATTAGAAACTCCCCCTGAGTTTATGGATCTTTGATTTGAGAAATATGAACTTTCTGTAAGTGATCTATTCTGACTTTCAGCTTCTTTTGATGACCCAACGGATGGTGAATCTTGAGTACCGACGGATGAAGCTGGTTGTCTCCCGACGGATAAAGCAGATTATCTCCCAACGGATGAAGCATTTTGCAACTCGACAGATGTTGAATTTTGTGCTTCATTGGTAGTAGATTTCTCTGGAATATCCTTTGATACTATTTCTTTATCACTTTGGTAGTAGATTGTCTCAGAACCCAGGCGGAATACGCCTAAGCTCATCCCTAAGTGCCTGGACCAAAGTCTGTGCCAAGCGAAATATCCGATAGAACTCTGTAAAAGAAGGAGGTCCATCATGGGTCAAATTATCAAGCTCCCAAGTGGCACTCATCAAAACTGACTACAATCGCTGTCTCATATAGTAATCTGATTGTAGGGCCGCTAACGGTCCTCTGTCCCTCTGATCAAACAGATGTATAATCTCTCGACACTGTGCCCGCCAATACTCCACATCATGCCTCATAACTCTATACTCATGGTATGGTACCATGTACGGTTAAGCAACCTGACATACTGACTCCTGTGAAGGAACCCTTGGAATACCTGCACCCTGTTATGGTAAACCTAACTATAGATCTATATTATGCTCTCCCATCCCCTCGACTGAAATCATTTGAACTATGTCCGGCTCTGGGCATGCACTGGTATAGGAGGTAACAATGGTGGTGGTGGTGGTAACTCCTGCTCAATACCCGGTATAAACTGATGCTCAACTGGTAAAGGAACCATCGGCTCGAAGAACTCAAATGGATCAAACATCTCTATGGAGTCATGAACTATCCCCTGAACTGGTGATACCGGCTCCTGTGGCAATGGTGATGGAGGTGGTAGAGAAAGAAACATATACACAGATACTGGAGGTATAACTGGTGTTGCTGGCCCAGTGACTGTCCTCTCGGAAGATGCAGAATAACCAGAAGATGCCATCTGATAATATACCAAAGAAAAGAAAAGGTCACTAGACAATCTTAAGATTTATATTTCCCTATTCTAACCTGACCTAAATCCTAACAGTGATCTCCCTATTTACTATTCCTATCCTATGTGATCTCCCTATCTTATCTTAATCCTAATGTTCTTGTTTTCAGGGACCAAACCTACAACTCTGATGCCAAACTGTAATGCCCTCCAAACCCGGGGTATAAGTTTGGGGGTTATGAGCTACTCACCAAACCTGTACAATCTTATTAATAAATAATAAAGAAATGAAACTAAACCCCTTTAATACTAACCAGGACCTTTTCAGGTTGAAGTATGAAAACAAGAAC
This sequence comes from Apium graveolens, assembly GCF_009905375.1. NCBI lineage: Eukaryota > Viridiplantae > Streptophyta > Magnoliopsida > Apiales > Apiaceae > Apium > Apium graveolens. Next base: position 73,211,410 of record NC_133654.1, read on the forward strand.
CACTATCTACTTTTATTACAAACCAACATTTAAAATCTCACAAACTCTTTTTATTATAAACCATTGTCTAATTCATTTTAAACTAAGTTCATCTTTTATTCAAACACACACATTATCTATCAACACTCCACCTGCTCGGGTAACTCAAAGCTTTCTTCCTGGATTGGGATCAACACCTTGGGTATGAGAGGATCCCGAGGCTTGACCCCGTTCTTTTGCCACTCGTGTCCTGATGGGTTTCATATTCCTTCTTAACTGAAAACAATAAGGTGAATAACAACAAAAGGGGTGAGCCAAAAATTGCTCAACAAGTCCACAACATATAAATAGTGTTAAATCAATTTAAATGAATTCGTAACCCAGGTATATCTGCAAAGATATAACCTCGCAAGAATAGAAAGAAGGCCATTACTGGAGAATACAAATGAACTAAACTGGACTCAAGTTCGCAGTTATACCCTGCTGATCAGCCAGGATACAGTGAAGATCTATATCTCACTATATAGATCTCGTCGGGCACCCAGGTACTACGGCCCATCTCAAGGATCCGGTTATGTCCCGGTCCTTAGGATTAAGTAGACTTAATCCCAAAAGTAGTATTATCCAGTCCCTGGAATAGCAACGGGAACAAATCGGTATGCTCTGATATATTCTAATCACAAGAATATATCAATAATTGGGAGTAACAATTGGAATATGAATAATGAATTCAAATGAAGAGAATAATTCAAGAATCGAACTAAAATATGAATAAAGGAATTAAAGGAGTACAAGCGTAATAAGAATTCGAAATAAATATTACTATTCTGAAAGTAGAATAGGGGAAAAAAACTTGCCTTTTGCGCGACTTACTGCAATTAAGTCACTTTCGTCTATCACCTACTCGACCTGCATTGCTGGCTTAGCTTCTGTTAGCAAAATAGACTGGTTAAGTCATTTTGTACTTCAGTTGCATCTTGAATCGACTTCATTTCGTTCTTATTATCTTCCCATACGCTTATGACCGACTCGTATATTACATATAAGCAAGTAAGACTCGATTTCCCATTTTTCCGGAATTTTTCGGATTCGTCTCGGCACATATTTCGACTGATAATCAAGCAATTAATAAAGTCAACTAATTTCTAGAAGAAATTAGGTCTCTATATTATTTTTAATGAAAAGAATTCATTTTTCTGAGTAAAATGGCTTTCGTTTCGCTCAAATCGGACTAACGGTCTAATTACTATTAATTAAACACTGTTAATCCAATTTATTATTTAATATAAATAATTATTACTAATTTTTAAATCCTAAAATAATTTTTAAATAATTATTTAAGGAAAATCATAGTCGAAATTAATTTTTTTATAATTTTTTGGAGTTAAAATGAATAAGTTATGGTTTATTGAAAATTATGTGATTAATTATCGAAATAGTTAATCATTTTTAAATATTTAATAAATAAATAACTAATAAATAATTATTTAAAATAATTAATCCCTAATTATTAGGATTAATCACAATTTATTACAAATATTTATAACTTATCATTATTTATTCGATTAGATCGATTATTTACAAATAAACAATCGATACAATCAACTGATATGATAACTATCGAATAAATAAACTATTATCCGAATCAGAATTCAATTCAACGATCCACTACTCGTATTTCTACGAGTTATTTCTCATATAATTATCGAAACATTATTGTTATTATTACACGTTACGATTTAAATCAATTATCTGTATTTAATTATTTATTACGAATCATTATTACTATATTATACTAATAATTAACTATCGGCCGAATAATAATAACCGAACTTATCGTTTAGTTATCCGTATAATTACGAGTTATTCATTTTATTCCCTTATTTATCGAATCGTTTCTCGTAATATTCGATAATAATTTTAATCTTTAACTACTAATTAATTACTTAATTATTAATAAATAAATATATAAATTATTAAATAAATAATTAAATACTTAATTAAATCACTAAATTCGAATTTATAAATTAAGAAAATAATTTAAGAACTATTAATATTATTTTACAGAATTTAAAACTAATTTTTAATTGATTTTCAGAATTAATAAAAACTGATTTTGATTTTATAAAATATAAATAAATAATTAAAAAGTCAAAAACACAATTCAGAAAATGGATTTGGGTATCAGAGGATCAAATCCAGGTTTAAAAACCGGGTCAAACGGGTTGGGGAAGAACATCCCGGGTCGGGATGAACTTGCCGGAATCAACCCAGAATCCGGCGAGTACCCGGACTCCGGCGATGCTCCGATATCGGCTAACCAGGTATCGTTTGACAGGGTTTTTGATGCCAAATCATTCCTTATCACTTCACCATTCTAATTCTGGCAACCCCAACTCCTAATCATCCCGGAATCAAATTTTCCAGCCAAATTTCCAGACTTTCCGATCAAAAGTCGAAATCACGGGTTTATACATCAAAAATTATGTTCTATAGCTTAAAATAAAGCTTGAAACATACACAATCAAACCCCTATATCACTATATACCTCAGATATTTGTATAATCAAAAACGATCAATTAAAAAAATACATAAACCCTAGATATCGATTTATCGATTCCAGCAATCGTCAGTCAAATTAATTAGCAAGAATCAATCATACACAATCAAATAAAGCTATTCATAATATCAATTTCAACAAATAATCCCAAAATCAAAAAGTACCAATTCGGGTATAAACCCTAGAAATTAAAATCAAAAATTAACACATCAAAACATGTTTTTGATACCAGAAACCGAAAGAACAACTCGAGAGGATCGATTTGGATACTTACATCGATCGATTTGCTGCTCAGAAACGTTCAAAATCAGTGATTGATTCTCGACCCGAAATCCGACCCGACATGTTCTTCAGAGAATTTCTAGAAAATTGCAGAATTTTTAATAATTAATTAATTTTAATTAACTGATAATTAAGCTATTTATAGTGTGAAAAATAATACTCCTAAATAAAATTAAGGGGCTAATTGTACATCTAATAATAATATTTGGCCCTAATTTTTATAATTTTTGGGTATTAAAATTTAATTTATAAATATTTTATATATACAATATATATGCCAAAATTTCCCAAAAATTGTGAATAATGCAAAAATATAAAGAAATGGTATAAAATAAAAGTCCTATAATTTTATAAAAATAAAAATGTGATTTTTGTGGGGTTTTTAACACCCAATGGGGCCCGGAAATGTCATTTTTCGTAAAACGAGAAAATTTATAAAATATCTAGATGTTCAGAATAATGCGATTGTAAAAAACCGTTTGATGAAAAATAAGGCCCATTATTTTATTTGAGATAATGGCTTTAAAATCATTGTTTGGGTCGTAAAACGTTTGAAATGAAAGCTATGAATGTGAAATAAAATATCTGAAAAATACCTTAAAAATACAGAAATGACACGGAATACACGTAACACATAACAATTAGGGTTTAACAGATAATCACACATAAATGACATACTAATACACATATTTTATTATAAATATGATATAATACAACGTAAATTTCCCGGTCGTTACATTCTCCCCCCCTTAATAGGATTATGTCCTCAGAATCTTTTATGAAAACAAATGAGGGTATTTTTCTAACATCTCACTTTCAAGTTCTCAGGTTGATTCTTCAACCATAGGATTTCTCCACAACACTCGCACTAAATATACAGACTTATTTCTCAACACTTTCTCTCGCCGATCTAGAATTTTTACCGGCTGTTCTACAAAAGTTAAATCAAGTTGGATATCTATCGGTTCATACTCTATTACATGCCTAGAATCAGGATTATATCGCTTAAGCATCGACACGTGAAACATATTGTGAATATGTTGCATATGAGGCGGTAAAGCTAATTCGTACGCAACTTTTCCTACTTTCTTCAAAATTTCAAACGGTCCGACGTATCGTGGCTTCAATTTACCTTTATTACTAAATCTGGTCAATCCTGTCCATGGCGATATTTTGAGTAATACGTGTTCTCCTTCCTGATAGTCCATATTTTTTCTTGAATGGTCTGCATGTTTGCGTTGCCTTTTTTGTGCTGCATCGAGTCATTTCCGAATAAGTTCAACCTTTTCTTTAGTCTGTTGGATTAATTCTGGACCCAAATCTTGCGTTCTCCAACTTCATCCCAATGTACTGGTGATCTGCATTTTCTCCCATATAGTGCTTCGTACGGTGGCATTCCAATGCTGGTGTGATAGCTGTTATTATAAGAAAATTCCACTAGAGGTAAATGCTCATCCCAACTGCCTTCAAAATCGATCGCACAAACTCGTAGCATGTCTTCAATCGTTTGGATAGTTCTTTCACTTTGCCCGTCGGTTTGCGGATGATAAGCGGTACTCATGTTTAATTTTGTTCCAAGGCATTCTTGAAATTGTCTCCAAAATCTTGAGTTGAAACGAGGATCTCGATCAGACACGGTAGATATTGGAACTCCATGTCGCATTACAATTTCCTTGAGATATAAATGCACTAGCTTGTCAAGAGAAAATCTTTCGTTAATTGGTAGAAAATGTGCCGACTTCGTGAGTCTGTCAATGATTACCCATATCACATCATGATTTGCCCTAGTCCTGGGTAGTCCTACTACAAAATCCATCGCTAGATGTTCCCATTTCCATTCTGAAATGTCTAACGGTTGTAATAATCCGCTCGGATGTTGATGTTCTGCTTTAACTCGCTGGCATGTGTAGCATTTACTTACCCATTCTGCTATTTCCTTCTTCATGTTCGGCCACCAGAAGTTTTCCTTCAGATCGCGATACATTTTTGTGCTTCCTGGATGAATGGAATACTTTGAACTGTGTGCATCTCGCATTATTTCTTCTTTTAATTCTGCCACATTAGGTATCCAGATTCTCGATGCAAAGCGTAAAATTCCTTCATTATCTTTCTGAGTTGTGATCTCTTCTCCCGTTAGGTCGTCATCTTGACTCATCACTTCATCTTGACAACGGCGAATCTTCTCTAGCAACTCCGGTTGGAAAGTCATAGCGTAGATAGCTCCTGCAGATTCATTGGGAATACGAATCTCGATTTCCAATTTGTCGAATTCCTTGGCCAATTCTTCGCATGAAGTTAACCAATTCAATATTTCTTTCCTGCTCAACGCATCCGCTAAAACATTTGCATTCCCTGGATGATAACTGATTGTGACATCATAATCCTTTATTAATTCCAGCCATCGACATTGACGCAAGTTCAATTCTTTTTGCGTAAAGATATACTTCAGACTTTTATGATCCGTATAAATTTTGCATTTTTCACCGTAGAGATAATGTCTCCAAAGCTTCAATGCAAATACGATTGCTGCCAATTCCAGATCATGCGTAGGATATTTCTGCTCATGGGGTTTAAGTTGTCTCGAAGCATATGCGATGACGTTACCGTGCTGCATCAATACACATCCTAGCCCGTGATACGAAGCGTCGCTGAAAATAATGAAATTCCCTTGCTCGTCTGGCAATACTAGTACCGGTGCAGTTACTAACCGATTCTTCAATTCTTGGAAACTTTCTTCACATATATCATTCCATACAAACTTTTCACTTTTTCGAGTTAATTTGGTCAGTGGCGTTGCTATTTTCACAAAATCTTTAACAAATCTTCTATAATACCCTGCCAATCCCAAGAAACTTCGAACTTATGTCGGTGTCTTTGGTCATTCCCAATTTAATACAGCTTCAATCTTCGCTGGATCGACTTGGATGCCTTCTCTACTGATGATATGCCCTATAATTGTACTTCTCTTAACCAGAATTCACATTTTGAGAATTTTGCGTATAATTACTCTTTCCTTAGAATTTCCAAAGCTATCCTCAAGTGTTATGCATGTTCTCCTTCCGTCTTGGAATAAATCAAGATGTCATCAATGAATACAATTACGAATTTGTCCAAATATTTCTTGAATACTCTGTTCATCAGATCCATGAATGCAGATGACGCATTTGTCAAACTGAATGCCATTACAAGAAACTCGTAATGCCCATATCTCATACGAAACGCAGTCTTGGGAATATCTTTAGCTTTAATCTTCAATTGATGATAGCCTGATCACAAATCTATCCTCAAAAACCATGCAGCTCCTTTTAGTTGGTCAAACAAATCGTCAATTCTCGGTAAAGGATACTTGTTCTTAATAGTGAGCTTATTCAACTCTCGATAGTCGATGAATAATTGCATGCTGCCGTCCTTCTTCTTCACAAATAACACTGGTGCACCCCATGGGGATACACTAGGTCGTATGATACCTCGGTCTAACAGATCTTGCAGTTGCATTGATAATTCTTTCATTTCGACTGGAGCCATTCGATATGGAGCTTTCGAAACTGGTTCTGTACCTGGTGCTAGATCAATCATGAACTCGACTTCTCGATCTGGTGGTAACTCTGGAAGCTCATCTGGAAAGACGTCCGGAAACTCACATACAACTGGAATGTCTTCTATTCTAGGACTTTCTTTTTCAGTATCTAAGACGTGAGCTATGTACACTTCACAAACTTGTCGAAGCAATCGTTTGGTTTGCATCACGGTGAGAAATTTCTTCCGGTTTTTCGCCCTTTAATATTACCGTTGCATTTTCCGCAGTTCGCAATTTTACTTTCTTATTCGCGCAATCTATCTGAGCATTATATATCACACGGAGGATACACTCGATCCACTGGAACTTGGTCGTCATTCACTAATTTTATAATTAACGTCTCGCCCAACCATTCGATTTTGCAATGTAATTTATCAAGAAATTCTTCAGAAATAAATGAACGGGTAGCTCCAGAATCAATTAATACTTTTGAATCTACGGAATTCACCAGAAGCGTACCTACGATCACACTTGGACTCTGCACTGCTTCTTTCATTGTCATGTTAAAAGTCCTTGCTTTAGGTTGATTCGGCGGCGGTGGCGGAGGTAATGCCAATACTTTCGGGATACTGGCTGCCATTGCTGGTCCTTTACAATTCCTAGCGATATGCCTTTTCTTTCCGCATTAGTAGCAAGTGATTTCTGTTATTTTTCTTGTTGGACATTCGTTAGAGTAGTGCCCTTTCTGCTTGCATTTGAAACATGTCACATCTGCTTTAATACATACGCCGATATGCTTGCGTCCACAAGTTTTGCAATACGACACTGGAACCTTAACAATTCCCTGCTGTTTGGAGGCTTGGAAACGATTACCTGCGTTCTGTGTACCTTGTCCTATCCTTTTGAAATTCAAATTTTTCCGTGCTTGAAATCCCGGCTTCATGTTGGAACGATCTTGGAAACTTCCATGTCCTCTGTCTCGTTGAGAACTTTCACTTTCTCCTTCGATGATCAAGGCTTTCTGGACTACAGCGGTATATATTGTTAATTCGAAAACTGTAACATGTCCACATATCCATGGTCGTAATCCCTCTTGAAACCTCTGAACTCGTTTCTCTTCAGTGTCCACCTGTTCCGGAACAAACCTAGCCAATTCATTAAATTTGGCTTCATACTCTGTTACAGACATACTTCCCTGCTTCAGCTCTAAAAACTTTATCTGCATCTGATTCCTTACGTAGTGAGGAAAATGCTTCTCTAAAAACAACTCTTTAAACCTATCCCAAGCAATAACATCTTCACCATTTAAAGCCTTTTTAGATTCCCACCAATAATTTGCCTCTCCCTTCAACAAGTAACTAGCAAAATCAGTCTTCTGGTCCTCACCTATCTTCACTAGTGCAAACGCTTTCTCTATTTCTTTTAACTAGGTGGTAGCTTTAATAGGATCAATAGACCCATCAAATTCTGGAGGTTTAACTGCCTGAAACTGCTTAAAAGTAACAACAGGTAATGCTGGTGGTAATTGAGGCTCAGGACGAGGTGGCTGTTATAACATTTGTTATTGGATTTGCTGTTGTTGATGCTGCATCTGTTGCTGCATCATTACCATCTGTTGTTACATCAGATGGAACATTTGGTTCATGGTCTCATTAGTCTGACCTTCGGAATTGCTATTAGAAGTCTCAGCCCTAGTCTTTCTTTTTGGTGCCATCTTCTTCTGATAATAAAACAGGTGATATTTCTTTAACAGTTTAATAAACAATTGACAATATGTAAGAAAAACAATTTATCTTGTATTACTAACATGATTTTTATAAAGAAAATAGTTGTTAAATGTTAAAACTGGAAATGTAAACAGTTAAATAAAATGGTTGTTCTCTTTTTTTTTCAACGGGAATTATAATATGGAAAGTTGTGAAATAATAAAGTGAAAGTAAATGCTGTAAAACTGTAAAGACTGAAATTTTAAATAAAAGAAATTTGAAAAGTTCAGTTTATATATATATGACACCAGCCTCAGGTGTAAATGCTTGATACAAAAAATCTCGCTCTGCTGGAAATCATCGGGGCTACAAGTCATACTACCGCTACAGGTCAAAATCTTAATACAGGTTAATCTACTAATACATGCATGCACACTACTCACTAGGTTATACTATGCTGCCTCTATATACATCTGTACCCTAGAGTCACTGTCTCAACTGTCATTGTCTCAGAACCCAGGCTGAATACGCCCTAGCTCATCCCTAAGTGCCTGGACCAAAGTCTGTGTCAAGCGAAATATCCGATAGAACTCTACAAAAGAAGGAGGTCCATCATGGGTCAAATCATCAAGCTCCCAAGTGGCACTCATCAAAACTGACTGCAATCGTTGTCTCATATAGTAATCTGGTTGTAGGGTCGCTAACGGTCCTCTGTCCCTCTGATCAAACAGATGCATAATCTATCGACACTGTGCCCTCCAATACTCCACATCATCCCTCATAACTCTATACTCATGGTATGGTACCATGTACGGCTGAGCAACCTGACCTACTGACTCCTATGAAGGAACTCTCGGAATACCTGCACCCTTCTGTGGTAAACCTAACTGTAGATCCACATTATGCTCTCCCATCCCCTCGACTGGAATCATCTGAACTATGTCCGGCTCTGGGGCATACACTGGTATAGGAGGTAACAATGGTGGTGGCGGTGGTAACTCCTGCTCAATACCCGGTATAAACTGATGCTCAACTGGTAAAGGAACCATCGGCTCGAAGAACTCAAATGGATCAAACATCTCTATGGGGTCATGAACTATCCCCTGAACTGGTGGTACCGGCTCCTGTGGCAATGGTGGTGGAGGTGGTAGAGGAGGAAACATATACACAAATACGGGAGGTATAACTGGTGCTGCTGGCCCAGTGACTGTCCTCTCGGAAGATGCAGAATAACCAGAAGATGCCATCTGATAATATACCAAAGAAAATAAAAGGTCACTAGAAAATCCTAAGATTTATATTTCCCTATTCTAACCTGACCTAAATCCTAACAGTGATCTCCCTATTTACTATTCCTATCCTATGTGATCTCCCTATCTTATCTTAATCCTAATGTTCTTATTTTCAGGGACCAAACCTATAGCTCTGATGCCAAACTGTAACGCCCTCCAAACCCGGGGTATAAGTTTGGGGGTTACGAGCTACTCACCAAACATGTACAATCTTATTAATAAATAATAAAAAATGAAACTAAACCCCTTTAATACTAACCAGTACCTTTTTTAGGTTAAAGTATGAAAACAAGAACCACTATCTACTTTTATTACAAACCGACATTTAAAATCTCACAAACTCTCTTTATTACAAACCATTGTCTAATTCATTTTAAATTAAGTTCATCTTTTATTCAAACACACACACTATCTATCAACACTCCACCTGCTCGGGTAACTCAAAGCTTTCTTCCTGGATTGGGATCAACACCTTGGGTATGAGAGGATCCCGAGGCTTGACCCGCTTCTTTACCACTCGTGTCCTGATGGGTTTCATATTCCTTCTTAACTGAAAACAATAAGGTGAATAACAACAAAAGGGGTGAGCGAAAAATTGCTCAACAAGTCCACAACATATAAATAGTGTTAAATTAATTTAAAAGAATCCGTAACCCAGGTATATCTGCAAAGATATAACCTCACAAGAATAGAAAGAAGGCCATTACTGGCGAATATAAACGAACTAAACTGGACTCAAGTTCGCAGCTATACCCTGCTAATCAGCCAGGATACAGTGCAGATCTATATCTCACTATATAGATCCCGTCGGGCACCCAGGCACTACGGCCCATCTCAAGGATCCGGTTATGTCCCGGTTCTTAGGATTAAGTAGACTTAATCCCAAAAGTAGTATTATCCAGTCCCTGGAATAGCAACCGGAATAAATCGGTATGCTCTGATATATTCTAATCACCAGAATATATCAATAATTGGGAGTAACAATTGGAATATGAATAATGAATTCAAATGAAGAGAATAATTCAAGAATCGAATTGAAATATGAATAAAGAAATTAAAGGAGTACAAGCGTAAAAAGAATTCGAAATGAATATTACTATTCAGAAAGTAGAATAGGGGAAAAAAACTTGCCTTTTACGCGACTTACTGCAATTAAGTCACTTTCGTCTATCACCTACTCGACCTGCCTTGCTGGCTTAGCTTCTGTTAGCAAAATAGACTGGTTAAGTCATTTTGTACTTCAGTTGCATCTTGAATCGACTTCATTTCGTTCTTACTATCTACCCATACGCTTATGACCGACTCGTATATTATATATAAGCAAGTAAGACTCGATTAACCACATAATACACATGAGCACATAAGCACATAATCATTTTTAAAGTTAAAATAATTTTTAGAATCAAAATCGACTCGCTGATTGCTCCGTTGATCACCTTCTGCTTCATTTCCCATTTTTCCGGAATTTTTCGGATTCGTCTCGGCACGTATTTCGACTGATAATCAAGCAATTAATAAAGTCAACTAATTTCTAGAAGCAATTAGGTCTTTATATTATTTTTAATGAAAAGAATTCATTTTTCTGAGTAAAATGGCTTTCGTTTCGCTCAAATCGGACGAACGGTCTAATTACTATTAATTAAACACTGTTAATCCAATTTATTATTTAATATAAATAATTATTGCTAATTTTTCAATCCTAAAATAATTTTTAAATAATTATTTAAGAAAAATCAAAGTGAACAATAATTTTTTTATAATTTTTTGGAGTTAAAATAAATAAGTTATGGTTTATTGAAAATTATGTGATTAAATATCGAAATAGTTAATCATTTTTAAATATTTAATAAATAAATAACTAATAAATAATTATTTAAAATAATTAATCCCTAATTATTAGGATTAATCATAATTTATTACAAATATTTACAACTTATCATTATTTATTCGATTAGATCGATTATTTACAAATAAACCATCGATACAATCAACTGATATGATAACTATCGAATAAATAAACTATTATCCGAATCCGAATTCAATTCAACGATCCACTACTCGTATTTCTACGAGTTATTTCTCATATAAATATCGAAACATTACTGTTATTATTAAACGTTACGATTTAAATCAATTATATGTATTTAATTATTTATTACGAATCATTATTACTATATTATACTAATAATTAACTATCGTCCGAATAATAATAACCGAACTTATCGTTTAGTTACCCGTATAATTACGAGTTATTCGTTTTATTCCCTTATTTATCGAATGGTTTCTCGTAATATTCGATAATAGTTTTAATCTTTAACTATTAATTAATTACTTAATTATTAATAAATAAATAGATAAATGATTAAATAAATAATTAAATCAATAAATTCGAATTTATAAATTAAGAAAATAATTGAGGAATTATTAATATTATTTTACAGAATTTAAAACTAATTTTTAATTGATTTTCAGAATTAACAAAAACTGATTTTAATTTTATAAAATATAAATAAATAATTAAAAAGTCAAAAACACAATTCAGAAAATGGATTTGGGCATCAGAGGATCAAATCCGGGTTTAAAAACCGGGTCAAACGGGTTGGGGAAGAACATCCCGGGTCAGGATGAACTTGCCGGAATCAACCCAGAATCCGGCGAGTACCCGGACTCCGGCGATGCTCCGATATCGGCTAACCATGTATCGTTTGACAGGGTTTTTGATGCCAAATCATTCCTTATCACTTCACCATTCCAATTCTGGCAACCCCAACTCCTAATCATCCCGGAATCAAATTTTCCGACCAAATTTCCAGACTTTCTGATCAAAAGTCGAAATCATGGGTTTGTACCTCAAAAATTACGTTCTATAGCTTAAAATAAAGCTTGAAACATACACAATCAAACCTCTATATCACTATATACCTCAGATATCTGTATAATAAAAAACGATCGATTAAAAAATACATAAACCCTAGATATCGATTTATCGATTCCAGCAATCGTTAGTCAAATTAATTAGCAAGAATCAACCATACACAATCAAATAAAGCTATTCATAACATCAATTTCAACAAATAATCCCAGAATCAAAAAGTACCAATTCGGGTATAAACCCTAGAAATTAAAATCGAAAATTAACACATCAAAACATGTTTTTGATACCAGAAACGGAAAGAACAACTCGAGAGGATCGATTTGGATACTTACATCGATCGATTTGGTTCTCAGAAAATTCAAAATCAGTGATTGATTCTCGACCCGAAATCCGACCCGACTTGTTCTTCAGAGAATTTCCAGAAAATTACCGAATTTTTAATAATTAATTAATTTCAATGAACTGATAATTAAGCTATTTATAGTGTGAAAAATAATACTCCTAAATAAAATTAAGGGGCTAATTGTACATCTAATAAAAATATTTGGCCCTAATTTTTATAATTTTTGGGTATTAAATTTTAATTTATAAATATTTTATATATACAATATATATGCCAAAATTTCCCAAAAATTGTGAATAATGCAAAAATACAAAGAAATGGTATAAATAAAAGTCCTATAATTTTATAAAAATAAAAATGTGATTTTTGTGGGGTTTTTAACACCCAATAGGGCCCGGAAATGTCATTTTTTGTAAAATGAGAAAATTTATAAAATATCTAGATGTTCAGAATAATGCGATTGTAAAAAACCGTTTGATGAAAAATAAGTCCCATTAGTTTATTTGAAATATTGGCTTTAAAATCATTGTTTGGGTCGTAAAACGTTTGAAATGAAAGCTATGAATGTGAAATAAAATATCTGAAAAATACCTTAAAAATAAAGAAATGACACGGAATACATGTAACACATAACAATTAGGGTTTAACAGATAATCACACATAAATGACATACTAATACACATATTTTATTATAAATATGATATAATACAACGTAAATTTCCCGGTCGTTACACTAACCATCTCCACATTGTCAAATTTGAGGCTCTCATGGTAATCTCCATCTTGTAGTCCTTCAATCTTTTTATCATCAAATACAACATGTATTGATTCCACAACAATGTTGGTTCTCAGATTGTAGACTCTGTATGCTTTACCAACAACATATCCAACAAAAATTCCTTCATCTGCTTTAGCATCAAACTTCCCATTCTAATCAGTTTGATTTCTCAAGATATAACATTTGCAGCCAAAGACATGAAGAAAATTTAGAGTTGGCTTCTTGTTCTTGAACAATTGGTAGGGAGTCATGCATTTTGCTTGATTAACCAAAAGAAATATTCTGAGTGTAGCATGCAGTATTTACAGCTTCAGCCCAGAAATATGTTGGTAACTTAGATTCTTCAAGCATTGTCCTTGCAGCTTCAATAAGTGATCTGTTCTTTCTTTCTACTACTCCATTTTGTTGAGGATTTCTTGCTGCTAAAAACTCATGCAAAATCCTTTTTTTCACAAAATGCTCTCATGACAGAATTCTTGAACCCAGTTCCATTGTCACTCCTGATTCTTCTAACTTTGAAATCAGGATGATTGTTGACTTGCCTTATGTGATTGATGATGATTTCACTAGCCTCATCTTTAGACTTAAGGAAATATGTCCAAGAGAACTTTGAGAAATCATCTATAATTACTAGACAAACTCTTTTCCTTGAGATGGACAACACATTGACTGGTCCAAACAAATCCATGTGCAGCAGTTGCAAAGGTTCTTCAATTATTGAATCAAGCTTCTTTTAGAATGATGCTTTAATTTGCTTTCCCTTTTGGCAAGCATCACACGTTCATCTTTAGAAAACTCCACTTGAGGAATGCCTCTAACCAGTTCTTTCTTTATAAGTTCATTCATGGTCTTGAAGTTTAGATGGGATAGCTTCTTGTGCCATAGCTAACTTTCGTCTTGACTTGCTTTACTGAGAAGACAAGTAACAGATTATGCATTTGATGAGTTGAAGTCAGCTAAGTACACATTTCCTTTTCTCACTCCAGTGAGAACCACTTTGTTGCTCCTCTTGTTTGTCACAACATAGGCTTCTGAGTTGAAGGTCACTGAATTGCCTTTATCACAAAGTTGGCCGATACTCAACAAATTGTGCTTGAGGCCATCCATTAAGGCAACCTCCTCAATGATGACATTGTCTTTTGAAATCAAGCCATATCCCATAGTATAATCCTTGATGTCATCTCCAAAAGTAATACTTGGGCCAGCTCTCTCCTTGAACTCTGTGAGCAGGGTAGAATCACCAGTCATGTGTCTTGAACAACCACTATCCAAGTACCACAGATTCTTTCTGTTTCCCTGATTACTTGAAGAACTTGTATCTATTTAATCAGACTTGGCCATTAGGGCTAGATTGACATAGCTGACATCCTCATCCTCATCCAGACCATCTGCTGCCCAGTCATTTTCTTGTGTAATAAAAGCCCTTTCCTTTTGTTTGAGCAACTCAAAATATTTCTGTTTATAATCCACAGGCTCAAACTTCTTCTTGCTGGAATCTGACTTTCTACACTCACTGGCAAAGTGCCCTTCCAAGCCACATTTGAAACATTTGAATTTTGATTTATCCACAATGTTTCTATTTTGCTTAGCTGCTCCAAAGTTCTTCTTGAACTTGAGCTTGGCAAATATTCTGGAAAGAAATGCTAGATGTTCATCAATGTCATCCATATCATCTTGGCTTAAAGAATCTTCATTTTCTGCTACCAGCCCCTTGCCCTTGTTTTCACAGACCTTTGAAGTAGAATCAACGGCTTCTATCTTTATCTCCTTCTCTTTCTCTAACTCAGCAACCAGTGCAATGGACCCTTCTTTCTTTCTCCATTCTTTCATCTTGCTCAATTTCAAGCTCATAAGTCTTTAGAATGCCATACAGTCTCTCTAGTGTAAACTCCTTGGCTTCACTTTAGTAGCTTTTGAATTGTATCACAGATAATCTGAATTGTATCCCAAACTTCCATACAGCCCCATTAGTAGCTTTTGAAATCTACTAAAGATATCAATGAAAGTTTCACCTCCTTCAAAGTGGAAATGCTCATATTGCTGAATTAGTAACTGCATCTTGTTTTCTCTAACTTGTTCAGTGCCATCATAGATAATCTGAATTGTATCCCAAACTTTCTTGGCAATTTTGCCATTGAAGATGTTGTCAAACATGTCACCATCAACTCCATTGAACAGAATATTCATGGCCTTCTTTTCTTTCCTGACTTGTTCAATATCAGGATCTGACCATTCATGCCTTGGCTTGGGAACTGATGGCTCATTTCCAGTTGCAGCTCTCATTGGTACATGAGGGCCTCTCTCTATGCAATCCACATAGGCCTCATCTTGAGAAAGTAAATGAAGATGCATCTTTACCTTCCAGTGATGGTAATTATCTTTGTCCAGAAAAGGAACCTTGACTCCGACATCCTTCTTGTTCATCTTGCTGTTTGTTGTGATCTTTAAACTCTTTGTTCTTCAAGAGCTTGCTCTGATACCAATTGTTAGTCCCTAACAATGCAACAAGAATTACAGAAGGGGGTTGAATGGAATTCTTGAAACTTTTTATGAATTAAAAATGTTCTAACTCAAAATATATATGTCAGTGTTTTGATATACAAAGAGCGGAATGACAAGTTAAATATAAATCAAAACACAAAGTAATAAAAACACAAGTCTTTAAAACTTTCTGGTGGATTTGAATGTATCCACCATATATATATATATATATATATATCAAGAGAACTCTGTGAAGCTTGAATAGCTCACAGCTGCTTACAAATAAGAACAACTAAACTTGCAGAGAAATGCTAAAGGATTCAGCTTACAATTGTTTCTCTGAGAGAATACTTGCTTAGTCTTGTTGTTGTTCTACTTGCTACTCTTGGTTTATATATCACCAAGATTACACAGTAATAAGATAACATAATAAAATAAAACATATCAAGTCTAATACTATGCTGCTTCACTACTCTATTTCAGCATCTTTGAATATCTTCATTATAGCGTGGAAATGGCAATGTTTCTTTGTTCTCAAAAACCCAGTTGAATAGGCTTCTACATTCCTTTTGCATACACTTAATGCATGTGATTGTGTTGTCGCTGTCAACAGATGTTTGAATTGATCATCCGTCGGGTACATGATCATCCGTCGGGTAGTTTTGTTGATCATCCGTTGGGTAGTTTTGTTGATCATCCGTCGGGTAGCTTTATTGATCATCCGTCGGGTAGCTTTGTTGATCATCCATCGGGTAGCTTTGTTGCACTTGACTTCATTTTATTTATGCAGAATTACAAGACATCATCTATGTACAATTAATCAACCTATTCTGCATATCTAATTAAAGTCAACATGACTTATATGCTACTACAGAATCTATACAAAGGTGTTTGCAGAAATGTGCTACATGACTTATTGTTACATAAGCTACTCACTCGATGGATTTCAAATCATCATTCGTCGGGACTGTATTGAGTCATCCGCCGGGATTATATTTGCTTCTAGTCGAGTGCTACATAATACACTAAGTTGAATCTACCAAGGTGTTTTGTTAATGAAATCATCAAGTTCACAACATATTCCCAACAAAGCTTCAACGGATGATACCAGTATGGTGTCAATGGATGAATACAATGAAGTTTCAACGAATAACATCAATGTCGCTTCAACGGATAATCATCAAGATAGTAGTTGATAGTGACTTGACAGAAGCTGGCAGAGTCGCATGAGTTGATAGTGCACAAAAGAAATGTGGCAGCCTGATTACAGGTTTTAGCAGAAAATGAAGTATTTCCATTTTCATGCAAAATAATCTCATTCAAAGATGTTGTTTGTAACACCCCCAGATCCGGGGTCGGGGATCCGGGTCGTCACGGTCTTTCTTTCCACAATATCACTTCACTTAATTAATAATAAATAACCTTATGCTGTGACCCCACACTAACACACACCATAACCCGTTATAGTCTCAGAGATGAAATTTAAATAAGTACAAGTCTTTGAATCCACAATTTAAAAGTTATTACAACCCAAAATGATTACTTGATAAATTTACAGTTAATTGCCATTATCTGCCACAAGTTATAATTATACATAATTGATTCTCAAAAATAGAATGCCTGATCTACCAATAGATCTACCTCTGCAGCTATAGCAGCCACAACATCATCGGGAAGACGCGGGATGCTTCCCACGCGCTTGTGCTGGGTCTGCTGGAGTCTGGCCATCTTTCCTAACTGTTGTTGTGTGATGAAGAAATAAAGCAAGAGTGAGCCTTACAGCTCGCAAGATAATATATAGTGATAACAATAATATAAGTATCTAGATGGATACTTACTAGAATCTTTTATCGTGTGTAAGATAATTACTAGTATATACTTACTAGTATATGAGCCTTCTCATAGTACTCATGAAAGTCTTGGTCAAAAGAAATGAACCAAGTTTGATATCTTAATGCGATGAAGTCGCAAAATATTCAGTATATATACATATATACTTTTCAAAATATTGGAAGTCCTCTTCCATGCATAATATACACAAAATCCCAGTGTATAACTGTATAAAAATATCGTTGCAAGGTGATCTCATATATCTAACCTTGTCTCAACGTTTTTCTGAAAATCTTTGTCATTCATAAGACAATTATTAATTAGATATAAGTTTAAAAGATGAGGTTACCAAATACCCCAATATACTTATATCTTTCCCAATACTACTTGAACTACCACCATTCAAGTTATAATCAGTTTCAAAAGTTCATCCCACTGATGAGACCACAAGATAAGACTTGAATAGATTCAATCTTTGAAATATTATTGAATGAAAAAGTTATGAGATACTTTATTTAGTCCCGATATATATATATATCCACATATATATCCCTTTAAACATTTCCTGGAATCTCTGTTATGCAAAGTATGAACAGAGTTTGAAACATCCAATGAATTTTGGAAAGGAAAAGAATTTTGGCATAAACCCGATATCTCGCTGATCAGGCAAAGATACCAATAAGTAACCTTTTCTACTAGTAGATGGATGAATTCCTCACCGGTCATCACCCTGGCCGCATTAGGACCTCGCGCTCGACCGTACCCCGGTCCCTCACGCGTTGATGGACTGCCACCCAGCCACTTACACAATAATAGACCGTACCCCGGCCTGTCGCTTATGCCGACTCAATGAGATGGGCTTACTTCCCGAACGTTGGGCAAGTAATCAATTCATTTACCAAATCTGCAACCTCGTTGCGAATATAAAATACACCACAGAGCCGGATTCCCCAGGTTTTGAGCGAGTATTTAAATCCCCTTTAAAAGGAAGATCTTAAATATAAAAATGAGTTTTGGGATCCGCTCTGACTTTTTAAAAATCATTTTGAAGACTCGAAAACACTTTAAAGAGTGTTTGGAGTAAGGCTGATTTAATGAAGTAAATCAGTCCCCAGAATATTAGAAAATATCTGAATATTATTAATTAAATAATATTCCCATAAAGAATAGTCTTTATAAAAATAATTGAAGTAGAAGTATTAAAATTTATACTTGAAACGAGTATTAATTAACCCAAGATATACTTATATGAAAGTATTATCTTTATTTGAATAATCGAAAATAAGTTTGATTATTGACATCTTATTCTTTAATAAAATAAAGAATATATTTCAGCAAATAATCGGAGTCATAGATCCTCAAATGAATATTCAAATAATATTCAATAAATAAAATAAGCTGAGTCATAATACCTCGAATGAATATTATAAATAATATTCATTAAATAAAATAAAAGAATCATACATCCTCAAATGAATATTCAAATAATATTCAATAAATAAAATAAGCTGAGTCATAATACCTCGAATGAATATTATAAATAATATTCATTAAATAAAATAAAAGGAGTCATAAATCCTCGAATACTATTCGAAATAATATTCAATAATAAAATAAAGTTTCAAGTTATCGAATAAACCTTATTCGATTAATAGTTTGGAAAACTATAACCATATATATATATATAAATATATATATATATATATATATATCCATATCCATATATACAAGATTACTCGGGATCCTCGACTCCCGGTTTTTAGAAAATATTTTCACCTTTGAGTCCCTATACTAAGGGTATATGCAAGATACAACTATCCTTTAGCATAGGTATTATCAGATAAACCAACAGATATATATCTCAAGAATATAAAACAGGCATGCATATATACCATATCACATGCTACAATATATCGCAACATTTGCTAAATAACAATCATGCAATATCACAAGATAATGCATAAACATACATTTACATCACAACAACAGTGTATCGGATAGAATACTTGCCTGAGCGACTGGGGTTACGAATGGCTCGGGACGAGTCTGGTAACCTATAAACAACAAGTAAGTTGGAATTAAACCAAAGTCACTTGTAAATCTATACTTTAACTAACTTAGACTCTAACGCTTGTTTTGCGCTCACTGATTCGCTTAAGTCACTCGGGTACCCTCGGCTCCACCATTTTTAATAATTTAACCTTTACGAGTTTTAAAGCGATTCCTTCGCGAGTGACTTACCAACTGCCTAAAATACTTACCATAAATGTTTCATGCATTAATTAACCCTTTTTGGTCTTTAACCTACATTTCAAAGTAAGGCGAGGGAAAAAGTTTCGTTCGTGAAACGCCGTTACTTGAAACGGTCGTTTCTCCTAAACCGTAAATCGGAATCGAACGAACTACATATCAAAATGAAGCTCGTAACATGAGCTATCTAAACATGGCAGTGGTCACAATCTAGCAGGGGGTTCTCGGGTCCTAATGCTATGCACAAAAACAGTCCAAAGAAAATCGGACGTTACGACGGCTATGTTTACGCGATTTCCCATTTTTTAAACCATCCACAATCAACCCAAACCATCCTCAAATCCAACACACAACAAACATCCATCCTTATCACATCATAACAATCCCAACCAATTCACTTTTAATCATTCATACATATGCTTAAACCTAACTTTAATCATACTTAAGTTTCTTTAAATCAAAACCACAAAATTACCATTTCATTTCACTACCATTCCAAATCTCAAACTCTAATCATAACAACAAGATACCATAACATCCTACTCATCAAAATCACCTTATAATATATATGAACCTAGGGTTTGGAAATGGTATACCTTCCTTGGAGTGGTGGGTAGAGCTAGGAAGCCTTAAGAAACTTTGAGAAGCCTTAGGAAAGCTTGGATCTTCAAGAAAACAAGACAAACTTCAAGTTAAAAATCTTGAAAACACTATTCATTGTCTTCTTCATTGGTTAAATGAAGAAGTTAGAGAAAGAATTAATGGCTTAAACTCATGATATAGCCATAACTAAGCATGAAGATGATTAGGGAATTTTCTTACCAATTAAGGATGCTTGGATCTTGATTTTTGAAAAATCTACCCTTTAAAATGTGTAAAAGCCGAGAGCAAAGTGAAGAACAAGGCCTTGGTTGATTTTGATTTTTGATGAAATGATTTTGCTAGCTTGGTTGGCTTGGTTTTTGTTTTTGATTTAGCCAATTACTACCTTGCCCTTGAATTTGTGTGGTTCTTATTCAACCACACCTCCTTCCTTCCCATGTCATGCTTACCTCATCCTCATGATGTCATCCTTCCTTCCTTGTCTTCTTTCTATTGGTTGGATGACATCATTCCCATTAATCCCTTTGATTAACTTCCTAATCGTTTGCCTAATGACCGCTGATCTGCTATACGGTTCGCTTAACTTTCGTTCTCGTTTTATCGTTTGAAGGATCATACCCGGGATCTTATTACTTAGGTTCCCTTAACCTTTCTCAATATATTATATTCCTTCTATGATCCTCTTTTATAATCCTTTAATTTAAATCCTTTTTATCCTGTTACCTTATACTCAATTCTCTCCGTATATTGTGGATTTCCGGGAAAAACCAAAGTGTTCGGAATTGGATTCTGACGATCTTTACATACACTTATATACTTCATAGAGTACTAATAATATCCCATAAGATCAATAACAGAACCCCTACATAGCGTGGCATGAAAAGTTTTCTCATTCAGCAAAAACACTATTCATAAGGGTTTCAAAATTTTCCAAAAATTGGGGTTATTACAGTCTCCCCTCCTTAAAAGGATTCCGTCCCGGAATCAGATAGAAAATGAATAGGGATACCTTCCTTAGTATTGCACTTTCTAACTCTCAAGTCAATTCTCCACATTGTGGTCCTACCACCAAACTCTGCCTAGTTTGATAATCCTTCTCCTAAGCACTTGTTCCTTTTCACTCTATAACCCTTCCTGGTTGTTCCATATAGGTTACGTCGGGTTGCATATCTATGCGCTCATATGCCTCTATTTATCTGGCATCTGAATTACACTTCCTTAACATTGATACGTGAAACACGTTACGACCTGCTACATGTTCTGGGTTAGGGCTAGCTCATATGCTAACTTCCCAAACGTCTTAATATATCCAAGGGTCCAACAAATTGTAGACTTAGCTTTCCTTTCTTTCCGAACCTCATCAATCCTTTCCAAGGGATACCTATAACATTACTAGGTCCCCTATTTCATACTCTTTATCCTTTCATGTCAAATCAACATACTTATCATGTCCATCTTGGGCTACTACCAGCCGTCCTCTGATTAGATCTATCATATCCTTGGTCCTTGGGACTACTGCGGGTCCGAGCATCTTGCGCTCTACAACTTCATCCTAACATAAGGGAGATCGACATTGTCTTCCCTCAAGGATCTCATACGGCGATATCTCAATACTGACATATGATCTATTGTCGTAAGAAAACTCCATCCGTGTTAAGTGATCATTCTAATTTCTTTCAAGTCTATTGCACAGACTCTCATTATAGCTTTTAACATTAAAGCTTTTACTTCTCAATACCCATTCTTTTCCAGTTCGTAATCGCTACTACCTTCCGCTCCTAATATTATACTGGTTATACTTTTGCTCGTTAGCGTTCTATAACCTTTTAATAACCATGCCAACCTTAGTATCACGAATGTGTTTCCATTCCGAATACTACCACAACTTTATTACTCCTTTTTCAGCTGTTTCTATTTTCCAAAATTTGATCAATCAAATAGAATTAAAGGAATTTGTTGAGAGATCACTATGATCATGAACACTTGTTATATCGCATAGTTAGTACAGAAGGTGGCCAGCCTTTAGTACTTGACAAGCAATTAAACAATAGATGGTATCCTACTAGGCTTCTATCACACAGATAGATAGTCATTCGGCAATACCTCCCCTTCTGGAAGGGTTGTTCTTCCCAGTTTATATGAAATGAAAGAAGAGAAAAGAACGAATTGAAGAGAATTGTATATTCATAAAAATTTTATTGCCATAAAATATCTGGCTTGGAATCTACCTCTGAACTATAGAGGTTTGTCATAGAAGAACAAAACATATATGTATTTATAAATCAACATTAAGCATTATAGCATCGTATTTCCCATGCCTAAATATTTCTATTCCGTCCATCATTCTATGGACCCATGCTCTTTCTCGAGCTTATACACAATCACCTTTGGAACTCCCTCGACATCGAAAATCGAATCTGGGATCTCATTCTAGACATCATCGTTACTTGAATTCTATGCTTGCACCGCAACCTTCCTCGTATAATAATACGACTCTCTATTGATAAGAAAGAATAATAATTCACTAGGTAGATACTCTACTTAATTAGTCTATCAATGATAACTTATACACTACCACGACCCGATTAGTGGTACTCAATCTCAACACCCATTCCAATACAACTCTCACGGTTGTAATCAGCTCATTACTCGCAGAATCGTTGCTGCCTTACTATGGTCCACCACTGACCTACTGTAGTCATTCATTTTCCATGAAGTCTTAATAGCTAACCATACGGAGTCTATCCATGTCGTATCAAATCATTCTAAGGAGGTAACATAATCACCACTCCTGATTCATGAAGAACACTCCTGATCCTGACATACATACATGACATGAAGCATATAAAATTGCAGAAGAGTTTCAATCAAAGCACCGATAGCGGGTTAATACCATTCTTAATCATATGCCTTCAATAGAAGACTTAACTTAAAGGTTCGTGTAGTCCTTTTTGAAATATGGTCCTGGATTATTCTCAAGATAGGACCTTCTAAGATAGATAGCCCGTTCATGGCGATTACACGAATTAAACCTTTACCTACTACTATTACGGTTGGGTATTGCACCGTCATCAGAAGGAATGTCAATCTTCCAAACCATAATTCAACCTTCACATTTCTAACCATCATCACTGTATTCTTTTGGCACACGCGCCTATAATTATCCACTTACCTTTAAAGTGTCGGCCACCTCTTTGGCCTTTCCTGATAGTAAAATTTCCTTACAGTCAATGTCTTTTTAACCACCTCCAAATAAATTTTCTACCTTATTTCCGATCACTGCTTGAGTGAAGATGTTTTCCTTAATATCTGATGAGTAAAAAAATCACCATTTTTCCATAAGTTATTGCCTCAGTCTTTAGAGGTTAATCACTGTCACGACTGACTCTCAATCATACTTAGAACATCTTTTATCCTAGGCCCTAATTGCCCTGAACAATTTCGACCATTACTGGTTCGATCCATACTTTCTCGTGGTTTGACACGTGCCCCACTTGGCAACATTATAATTACGTCATATTTCCTTTATCAACATTTTTATTCTTGAGAATTTTGAATATTACCTTTCTCCTTGTAAACCTCTAAGGTTATCCTTCAATCGTTCCTCCTGTATTCCCTAGATACAGGGCATATCACAATACCATTTACTAATAGTAGAACCATTGTCTATATACTTCTGCAAAATTTCTCCACTGATTCTTAAAGGTTGTTGTTACCTTAACCCTTTCCCAATCATACTGTCAAAACTCATACTGTCCCTATTAAGGGTGACATGCCAACCTTTATGCAGTCCCCTAGGATTCATTTTAATTTACCAATGTTCTATCCTTAATTCCACCTTTAAAAGGTACCTGCATCCTTCCACGAATAAATCAAGTCATATTTCCTTGATAGATTATCATATTCATCATTCCCACCTCGATAGTCTATACCTAACTTCATAATAGCATCCTTATTCAAATTGAGGTCAATCCATATGGCCTCCAAAAGATAACAACGGTTATCCGCTTGTCTTGCCTAATTTGGTAACGATAACAAGGATGTTCTGGAAGATATTGGTCGTGTTCAACGTGAACTTCTTCTTAATAATTCCTTATTTACTTCTGTTGTTTATCTCAACAGTCACCTCAATGTTGGGATATCTTTCATACCTGGCGTCTCCCTTTCTGGGTATCATGCCACCGGTCTTACACTTCACATTCTTGAAGGTCACTTCCTTCATCCAATTTTCTTAATTTCTTACTTCCTTGTCTCCTTAGTCTATCCGCGTCTCATTATTTATCCTTCGAATTATCTCAAGGTTTCCTCGAATCTTCCCAACTTACAGGGGACAAAATATATGTATCTCTTATGCCTTTACCCAGCAATTTTAACTCATGGTGAATCACCCTCATCCTGACGATTACATACTTTTCTATTTCTATTGCTATGAGTCTTTAGGGTTTCCTCATACCCAACTCCCTTATCATTCCTCAAACTCTATTGCCGTTATATTCCTTCTTTCTCTTATCATTATTTCATGAACCAACACAACATAAGCATTGATTTCAAACATCCCGTCATTCTGGATTCGTGTCCTCAGAACGAATCTTGACAACTTTTTACAACTTAGATTCACAATTCATCATACTCGTCTGCCTTTGTTCTGGCTCTAAAGCTTTTACACTATCTCCATAACCTTGGGAATTACTTTCTCGAAAACAATTGATTGAACTTTAATCAGTTTATTCTAACCTCTGGCTCCGTGCATTTCTTGATCTTTCACCGGCGGGTGGTTTCTCTCTTAGGAGGGTAAGTGACGAAAACAGTCTTTGATGGTTCATCAATCATTTTGAATCTCAAATGATTCCTATATTTCCTTTAGCCAGGCTCTTGCCTCGACTGGGTCAGCTTGTTCCTTGGAACTCTGAGAGCTTAGCGACTTAAAGGTCATGAAAGAATTTCCCACCGCACTGTCTCCTCAGGGTGGTGGTTGGGGATAATAGTCTAAGTTCTCTTTAGACAGGTCCATGAATTGCCGTATAGGGGTACCATCTCGGGTCTCCTGTCCTTACTCGACTTTTGTTTCCTCAGTCTAAATATTTCTTCCTACTCCCCATAATTGGGGTCATCTTACATAATTTAAATCCTCATTTTCCACTTCATCATGTTATGGGTTCCTTTTGTCTTGGCGGCAACCTCCCTGACTATCACGTTCAGGGTTTGCTCTAACTCTTATTCCTCAACTAGCTTTCATCTAAGATTTCATCTTTAAGCTCTTAAACCTTTGGAACCCAAATTCTATAGGAATACCTCATTATTCCCTTATCATCTCTCTCGGTATTAATCTCATACCTATTTGTTGGCTCTCTGCCTTCATTCATCACTTTTACTGGCACAATATGTTCTTTTCCAATACTTCGGGCTGTATTGCTATCTTAAACAGCTTTTCGGTACCGGCTCCGGTTACCTTCACTACTATTTCCATTTTCTCAAAATCTCTTATAAACTCTCTAAAAGACATTATCATCTTGAGTCTCTCCTTTTTACTAAGGGCATCAGCCACCATATTGGCTTTCCCCGAATGATAAAGAATCTCCCAATCATAATTCTTGATTAGCTCTAACCGCCTCCTCTGGCGTATGTTGAGCTCTTTCTACGTAAGAATGTACTAGAGCTCCTATGGTTTGTGAATCTCACACTTCTCTCCATACAAGTAGTGCCTCAAATCTTTAGGGCAAAACTATTGCCACGAGCCCAAGCTCATGGGTGGGGATATCAAATTTTAAATTCCCTTAATTGTCTTGACGCAGACGCGATTATCTTGCTGTGCTATATAAGAAGCACCCTAATTCCTTATGCGAAGCGTCACTTACAAATCACAAAATCTCATTTTCCATCCGGCAACGCCAACATAGGGGCCATCACCAACCTCTGCTTCAGTTCTCGAAAGCTGTTCTCGCATTTCTCTGTCCATTCGAACTTCTCAGTCTTACGAGTAAGCCGCGTTAAAGGGGCTACTATCTTTACAACTTGAACGAACCTCCGGTAGTGACCGGCCAATCCTACCTCTGGTAGTCGACCAAACCATGGTCATCAATTCATCAGTGGTCCTTAATCCAATCCTGTCAGGATCCTCCATGGGATCCTCCTCAACAACTATCCCTTCTAGGACAACATCCTCAACCGCTAAATCCTCAATATCAACATCATCCGGTCCTGCATTAGGACACTCTATCGGATCCACAATCCGATCTCCAATTAGTAATAAAATATCATCGCGATGTTGCTCCTCAACCTCAGGGTTCGGAGTCCCGCTACCATATACGATAACGAACTACACTCCTATCACGATATTTATAAGGGTTCCCATAAGGGTTTTAACTGTCAGTACTACGTTAGGTAGCCTGACTATGAACTTGGCAAGAGTTCTTATTATCTTAGTTAACTTATTATCTTAACGTCCCATCATCTCTGAGGTTTATAACGCTTAGCTCTGATACCATTTCTGTAACACCCCCAGATCCGGGGTCGGGGATCCGGGTCGTCACGGTCTTTCTTTCCACAATATCACTTCACTTAATTAATAATAAATAACCTTATGCTGTGACCCCACACTAACACACACCATAACCCGTTATAGTCTCAGAGATGAAATTTAAATAAGTACAAGTCTTTGAATCCACAATTTAAAAGTTATTACAACCCAAAATGATTACTTGATAAATTTACAGTTAATTGCCATTATCTGCCACAAGTTATAATTATACATAATTGATTCTCAAAAATAGAATGCCTGATCTACCAATAGATCTACCTCTGCAGCTATAGCAGCCACAACATCATCGGGAAGACGCGGGATGCTTCCCACGCGCTTGTGCTGGGTCTGCTGGAGTCTGGCCATCTTTCCTAACTGTTGTTGTGTGATGAAGAAATAAAGCAAGAGTGAGCCTTACAGCTCGCAAGATAATATATAGTGATAACAATAATATAAGTATCTAGATGGATACTTACTAGAATCTTTTATCGTGTGTAAGATAATTACTAGTATATACTTACTAGTATATGAGCCTTCTCATAGTACTCATGAAAGTCTTGGTCAAAAGAAATGAACCAAGTTTGATATCTTAATGCGATGAAGTCGCAAAATATTCAGTATATATACATATATACTTTTCAAAATATTGGAAGTCCTCTTCCATGCATAATATACACAAAATCCCAGTGTATAACTGTATAAAAATATCGTTGCAAGGTGATCTCATATATCTAACCTTGTCTCAACGTTTTTCTGAAAATCTTTGTCATTCATAAGACAATTATTAATTAGATATAAGTTTAAAAGATGAGGTTACCAAATACCCCAATATACTTATATCTTTCCCAATACTACTTGAACTACCACCATTCAAGTTATAATCAGTTTCAAAAGTTCATCCCACTGATGAGACCACAAGATAAGACTTGAATAGATTCAATCTTTGAAATATTATTGAATGAAAAAGTTATGAGATACTTTATTTAGTCCCGATATATATATATATCCACATATATATATCCCTTTAAACATTTCCTGGAATCTCTGTTATGCAAAGTATGAACAGAGTTTGAAACATCCAATGAATTTTGGAAAGGAAAAGAATTTTGGCATAAACCCGATATCTCGCTGATCAGGCAAAGATACCAATAAGTAACCTTTTCTACTAGTAGATGGATGAATTCCTCACCGGTCATCACCCTGGCCGCATTAGGACCTCGCGCTCGACCGTACCCCGGTCCCTCACGCGTTGATGGACTGCCACCCAGCCACTTACACAATAATAGACCGTACCCCGGCCTGTCGCTTATGCCGACTCAATGAGATGGGCTTACTTCCCGAACGTTGGGCAAGTAATCAATTCATTTACCAAATCTGCAACCTCGTTGCGAATATAAAATACACCACAGAGCCGGATTCCCCAGGTTTTGAGCGAGTATTTAAATCCCCTTTAAAAGGAAGATCTTAAATATAAAAATGAGTTTTGGGATCCGCTCTGACTTTTTAAAAATCATTTTGAAGACTCGAAAACACTTTAAAGAGTGTTTGGAGTAAGGCTGATTTAATGAAGTAAATCAGTCCCCAGAATATTAGAAAATATCTGAATATTATTAATTAAATAATATTCCCATAAAGAATAGTCTTTATAAAAATAATTGAAGTAGAAGTATTAAAATTTATACTTGAAACGAGTATTAATTAACCCAAGATATACTTATATGAAAGTATTATCTTTATTTGAATAATCGAAAATAAGTTTGATTATTGACATCTTATTCTTTAATAAAATAAAGAATATATTTCAGCAAATAATCGGAGTCATAGATCCTCAAATGAATATTCAAATAATATTCAATAAATAAAATAAGCTGAGTCATAATACCTCGAATGAATATTATAAATAATATTCATTAAATAAAATAAAAGAATCATACATCCTCAAATGAATATTCAAATAATATTCAATAAATAAAATAAGCTGAGTCATAATACCTCGAATGAATATTATAAATAATATTCATTAAATAAAATAAAAGGAGTCATAAATCCTCGAATACTATTCGAAATAATATTCAATAATAAAATAAAGTTTCAAGTTATCGAATAAACCTTATTCGATTAATAGTTTGGAAAACTATAACCATATATATATATATAAATATATATATATATATATATATATATATCCATATCCATATATACAAGATTACTCGGGATCCTCGACTCCCGGTTTTTAGAAAATATTTTCACCTTTGAGTCCCTATACTAAGGGTATATGCAAGATACAACTATCCTTTAGCATAGGTATTATCAGATAAACCAACAGATATATATCTCAAGAATATAAAACAGGCATGCATATATACCATATCACATGCTACAATATATCGCAACATTTGCTAAATAACAATCATGCAATATCACAAGATAATGCATAAACATACATTTACATCACAACAACAGTGTATCGGATAGAATACTTGCCTGAGCGACTGGGGTTACGAATGGCTCGGGACGAGTCTGGTAACCTATAAACAACAAGTAAGTTGGAATTAAACCAAAGTCACTTGTAAATCTATACTTTAACTAACTTAGACTCTAACGCTTGTTTTGCGCTCACTGATTCGCTTAAGTCACTCGGGTACCCTCGGCTCCACCATTTTTAATAATTTAACCTTTACGAGTTTTAAAGCGATTCCTTCGCGAGTGACTTACCAACTGCCTAAAACACTTACCATAAATGTTTCATGCATTAATTAACCCTTTTTGGTCTTTAACCTACATTTCAAAGTAAGGCGAGGGAAAAAGTTTCGTTCGTGAAACGCCGTTACTTGAAACGGTCGTTTCTCCTAAACCGTAAATCGGAATCGAACGAACTACATATCAAAATGAAGCTCGTAACATGAGCTATCTAAACATGGCAGTGGTCACAATCTAGCAGGGGGTTCTCGGGTCCTAATGCTATGCACAAAAACAGTCCAAAGAAAATCGGACGTTACGACGGCTATGTTTACGCGATTTCCCATTTTTTAAACCATCCACAATCAACCCAAACCATCCTCAAATCCAACACACAACAAACATCCATCCTTATCACATCATAACAATCCCAACCAATTCACTTTTAATCATTCATACATATGCTTAAACCTAACTTTAATCATACTTAAGTTTCTTTAAATCAAAACCACAAAATTACCATTTCATTTCACTACCATTCCAAATCTCAAACTCTAATCATAACAACAAGATACCATAACATCCTACTCATCAAAATCACCTTATAATATATATGAACCTAGGGTTTGGAAATGGTATACCTTCCTTGGAGTGGTGGGTAGAGCTAGGAAGCCTTAAGAAACTTTGAGAAGCCTTAGGAAAGCTTGGATCTTCAAGAAAACAAGACAAACTTCAAGTTAAAAATCTTGAAAACACTATTCATTGTCTTCTTCATTGGTTAAATGAAGAAGTTAGAGAAAGAATTAATGGCTTAAACTCATGATATAGCCATAACTAAGCATGAAGATGATTAGGGAATTTTCTTACCAATTAAGGATGCTTGGATCTTGATTTTTGAAAAATCTACCCTTTAAAATGTGTAAAAGCCGAGAGCAAAGTGAAGAACAAGGCCTTGGTTGATTTTGATTTTTGATGAAATGATTTTGCTAGCTTGGTTGGCTTGGTTTTTGTTTTTGATTTAGCCAATTACTACCTTGCCCTTGAATTTGTGTGGTTCTTATTCAACCACACCTCCTTCCTTCCCATGTCATGCTTACCTCATCCTCATGATGTCATCCTTCCTTCCTTGTCTTCTTTCTATTGGTTGGATGACATCATTCCCATTAATCCCTTTGATTAACTTCCTAATCGTTTGCCTAATGACCGCTGATCTGCTATACGGTTCGCTTAACTTTCGTTCTCGTTTTATCGTTTGAAGGATCATACCCGGGATCTTATTACTTAGGTTCCCTTAACCTTTCTCAATATATTATATTCCTTCTATGATCCTCTTTTATAATCCTTTAATTTAAATCCTTTTTATCCTGTTACCTTATACTCAATTCTCTCCGTATATTGTGGATTTCCGGGAAAAACCAAAGTGTTCGGAATTGGATTCTGACGATCTTTACATACACTTATATACTTCATAGAGTACTAATAATATCCCATAAGATCAATAACAGAACCCCTACATAGCGTGGCATGAAAAGTTTTCTCATTCAGCAAAAACACTATTCATAAGGGTTTCAAAATTTTCCAAAAATTGGGGTTATTACATTGTTTTTTATTTTGATTATATTGGACGGGGAATGAAGAAGCATGTGCTTAGACCTAGCTGATAGGAATATTATTCTTGTCTCACTACACATGTAAACTTGGTGAATATATAAACCAAGTGTAGCATGTAATTTAGGACAACTAAGCACAATAAGTAGAACTCAAGAGTTTAGAAAGCTATATCCTTAGAAAGTACTCTCAAGTTCTAAGTTGTAGAAAATACTTGTAATCAGTTGTTTGCAATTTGCATCACAGAGATTTCTTCAAATATACATATCTGGTGGAAAGATAAATCCACCAGAAAGTTTTTAAACTTGTGTTTATTTACTTTGTGTTAGTAGAATACTTTATAAGATTATATGAATTCTTGCATATTCACAAAACACAGTTGTATATTTCAGAAAGAGTTTTTCAGAAAATCAAAAAGAAACTAAAATCCCATTCAACCCCCCTTCTATAATTTTGTTATGATATTGTTGGGAAATAACATATATTTTTAAATATTTTAGAGCTCATATAAAAACTCAACGTAAAGCTTCCATTAAATGTTTTCGTTGTGATTTGGGAGGTGAATACAGCTCTAACG
The DNA here is from genome assembly GCF_009905375.1 of Apium graveolens. Classification (NCBI taxonomy): domain Eukaryota; kingdom Viridiplantae; phylum Streptophyta; class Magnoliopsida; order Apiales; family Apiaceae; genus Apium; species Apium graveolens. Next base: position 73,243,287 of record NC_133654.1, read on the forward strand.
CTTTTTGTCGCTTGCTTGCTTCTGATGGGACCATACGTTAAATCTCATGTACTGACACTCATCAACATAACGATGTTGTTGAATAAAAACATCATCGTCTTGTTAAAATAACTCGGTCATTTTGTTGTCGGCTGATGTTGCAAGTATATTTTAGCGTGAAGCACTTTTTACTGTTGTTTATGTGATTAACCGAATTCCAACTGCTCAATATTCTGGTTTATCGCATTTCGAGAAATTATATGATGAAGTGTCTGATTATGCTTCGTTGCGTGTCTTTGGTTGTACCTATTTTGTTCTCAAACCTCAGGTTGAGCGTAGTAAATTGTCTGCTAAGTCTGATTTATGTGTGTTTTTGGTATACGGTGTTACCCAAAAAGGATATCGTTATTTTGGCCCGGTTAGTGGAAAATTGTATGTTTCTCGGCATGTTTACTTTTTGGAGCATATTCCATTTTTATCTGATCCTGCTAGTTCACATCATACGACACATGAAGAGCTTATCCGTATTGATCCTTTTGACACGAACATTGAGGATGCTTCAATCACAAATTCTAATACTTCTATTCCGGAGAGATCCATATCTCAAACTCACGCATATCCATCGACTTTTACATCTACATCTCAGACTTCGACATCTTCACCTGCTTCTACAACCAGTCAATCGTCACCATAGATTTTAGATTTTCCATTTCCTCAATCGTTTAGCAAAATTTTGACACCTCCGCCAGTTTGACACTCTACTCGCATACATAAGTCCACTCAACTGCCTGATTTTGCTTATTCATCTCATTTTCCATCTTTTGCTTCATTCGTTACTTTTGTTCACCATTTGTCTAAGCCTGCATCATATAGAGAGCCTATTCGTGATCCTCTATGGCATAATGTTATAGCCGGGGAATTTACTATTTTACATCAAACTCACATGGGATTTAGTCCCATTACCTCCAGAAAAATATGTAATTGGTTGCCGTTGGGTATATAAAATTAAGGCAAAATCTGATGGATATGTTGAGCATTATAAGGCTCGACTTGTTGCTAAAGGTTACTCTCAAGAGTATGGCTTGGACTATGAAGAGACTTTTGCTCCTGTTGCAAAGATGATGATTGTTCCTACTTTGACTACAGTGGCTTCTGTTCGCAAATGGAAAATATTTCAGATGGATGTTAAGAATGCATTCTTGTATGGGGATCTTCACGAGGAAGTTTATATGACACCTTCTCCCGGTCTTCAGCATCAACCAGGTTATATCTATAGACTTCGTAAATCTATTTATGGTCTTTGTCAATCATCTCGTTGTTGGTTTGAGAAGTTTTTTACTGTACTTTAATCACTTGGTTTTCGTCCTAATAATCATGATTCTGCTCTATTTGTACAATTTACGAGTGTTGGTCGTATCCTATTATCTTTAAATATTAATAATATGATTATTACTGGCGATGATTGTGATGGTATTGAGTCATTGAAACATGAGTTGACTCGTTATTTTGCTATGATAAATTTGGGTTTGCTACGTTCGTTTTTGGGAATAAAGATTATTAGCTTACCAAATGGGTATCTTTTGTGCCAATCTAAGTACATTGTTGATTTGCTTGACCGTGCACGTCTTACTGATAACAAGACTGAGGAGACTCTTTTAGAGATGAATGCTATATATTCTCCATCTGATGTCTTCCCTTCACAGATCATGCTTTATATCGCACGCTTTTTGGTAGTCTGGTTTTATCTCACTGTTACTCGTTCGGATATTGCACATATTGTTTATAAGTTAGTCAATTTGTCACTTTTTCTACTACCGTACATTGGGCTGCAATTCTTTATATTCTCAATTACCTTCGTGGGACTCAGTTTCTGAGTCTTTTGTTTCCTTCTACCTCATTTTTTGTTTATAGTGATGCTGATTTGGATGTTGATCCTGAGGATCGTAAATCCACAACAGGTTTTATGTATCTTTTTTGGTGATTCCCTTATTTCATGGCAGAGTAAGAAACAAGATGTTGTTTCGAGATCATTTTCAAAAGCTGAGTATCGTGTCATGGCTTACACTACTTGTGAGATTATTTGGTTATGTCGCTTACTTGCAAATTTGATATAGATATATTATTAAATTTTAAAAATTATTTTAATAAAAATAAATATTATATAATCAAGCACCCCGGAGGAACTAATCTGATTTAATATTAAAAAAGTACAAAAGTACAGAAGTACACGATTACACAAAAGAAATCAGCACCGTTAAACATGTACAAATTTTAAATGCATGTTACATGAAATGGGCGTACAACCCTTGGTCCTTCCAGAAAAAGCCCATGGTCCTCGTAACTAGGAGTACAAAACATGTTAATTGAAATGAGTGTTGGGCCATTGTCACGGACCGCCTGGGCCAGACTGTTGAACTTCAGCTAATGTTGTATGTATTAATTAATCTGTTTTTCTAATGTGTGTCCAAGGGTATAAATTAGTCACTAACTCCAATAAAAATGGTTTCTTTTTATTGGTGGAATTGATGTGAATGCAGGGGCCCATTAACATTTATTATTCAACCACCAATAAGAAGAGCTCATTTATATGAGAGTTAGTGACTATTGTGTTTATTTGGACACCATATAAAATCCCTTAATTAATGGGAACGCTGGCTTTCTTTTCAAAAAATGAAATGCTCCACCAGTTGACCAAAACACTACACAATTAACACATTTTGTTTGTAAAACATTCCTTATATTTCATCTCTCTGCGTTATGATTTTGGTCAATTCAAATTTTCAATTCAAATTTTCATCTCAACATATTTAAAACGAAAACCTTTAACTTAACATATAACCAAAATGTATTAATATAGTTTTACGACAATAAACCAGTGAACGAAATTTTTTACGGTAAGTCCCATGTCAAGAATATTATGGGCTGATATATTGTATCATTGTTGATCATTATTTACCTAGAACACACATATTTGTGCGCACATACAAGCCGGTTTTTTTTGAGTAAACAGCCTCTTCATTTTTTGAAATGAGGGTAAGGTTGTGTACGATATACCCTCCCCAGACACTGCCCCAGATATTATTGGGTACGATTGATTGATTCTAATCTTTTTTTATCAATTCAATTAATGATGTGTTTTGCATTGTTATCGTTCAAAGCTACAACATTTTTTTGTTGAAAATTACCTAGAAATTGTTTGATAAAAGTTAAAAGCTAATTTTTTGAAAAGTGTTTTTATTTAAAAACTGTTAGTTAGATAAAATAGTCTTATAATATATTTTTTAAAAAAGTTATTTTTCAACTTTTGCACAATGTATTGCTGATTTCACCGACAAATCTTACAAAAATATTATTTTTTTAAAAAAATTACGCTGATATATATACATGTAAAAATTATTACCAAAAAGTCATCTAATTTTTTTAACAATACTTTTTTTCACTACCACATTTCTAATAACACAGCAATATCAAACTCAGTCCAAATATAACTATATTTAAAGACACATCCTAGTAGTGTTTCAAAAGTACATGAATGCGACACCGAGGAATGCAAACACGCTGTTAAAATTTAGGGTCTTTCTAATATTGTGTTTTTACTATTATACGATAATTACAAAAAATTATAATTTTAGACTAATTTAATTTATGGAGATTTTTGTTAATGTAATTTGACCCACCACTATTATAAAAATAAATAATTTAAAATATATTAAATTTATAAATTTTCGTATTTATGATATGTTCATGAACCAATAACAAAAAAAAACATAAAAATTTATAACAGACTAATGTAGGGGGATTGAAGCATTGGAACTCGTGAAGGCCCCCTAAAGATTCGATTAGGAATAGCTACATCAAGTCGAAAAACCTAACACTTACTCCTAAGTCAACTCTGACTTTCTTTAGTGAATTTAATCCTTTTTAGAAAATTTGTAGATTAAACAAAGTTACATACATTAATGTTCTCCGGCATCAAAAGCTTCTCCCTGTCCCAGCCCATTTTGTATCGGACAAGTCTGCTACTGCTACTCTCCTACTTTGCACTTTAAATTTATTTTTTCTTTTACCGTTCCTACATAAAAAATACAACTAGCCACTATAGGCATGCTACTCTCCTACTTTCCATCTTGAATTTATTTTTTCTTTACTTATTAAATGAAAATAGAACTAGCCACCACGCAAAAGTGCATAATTACTATACTATTACTACGAAAACTCCATAAACAAATAGCTCGTTATATAAAAAAAAATCCCCGATTTTAACAGAATATATTATATATTTTTTATCTCAATAAAGAAATAATCATAAAAAGTTTCGATTTCAAATATATTCATTCTAGGTTTGCTCTTGTAAATAAAGGCGGATTCTTGTGGAAGCAAATGGGGCACGCCCACATGAAAACTAAATTAACGAATTTTTATTAAAATTATAAGATATGAATATAAATATTTTATAAAGTGGATCAACTAAATAAAATTAAGTGTCTCTTTAATGTTAGTAAATTTTTCATGATCCGGGTTTTATTTAGTTTTTTTTACTAAACAATTTGTATTTAGTTTTATTTATAATTTTTTTGATAATTAATCACACACTCACGCGCCAGGAGTCGAATCATCTGATCTCCTGCAAGGGATACAAGAGCTCAACATTGACACTTTATTGGTTATATCATATGTTGGAGATTGAATGATTCCACTAAAAATGACAAACAAAATTAAATTTGGACCACCGATAACTAGTAAAATACTCACTTAACTACATTATGTCCTCTAATAGGACTGTAAATGAGTCGAACTCTTAAATATTTGTATTTTAACTCGTTAAAAATATATTGAACTCGAATTCGAACCCAAACTTTTATCGAGTCAAAAAATTTGTTCGCATATCACCTCATTAAGCAAAATGTTATTCTCAAACATATTCACGAACATGTTTCAATGAACAACTCATGAATATGATTCACGAGCTCTTCATCGCTAACAACTCAGTTTACGAACTTATTCTCACGATTTCCGAATTTTTGCATGAGTTTCACTTATTTTTTTAAAAAATAAATAAAAAAAATAGCAAATGAATTTTTTTAAAAACTTATAAATCAAACAAATAAATTTGAGTGTTTAGCACTCTGATTTTGATTAAATTAGGTTATTTTCATTTAAATAATGATATATACTCTCTTGTTGAATACATGTACACATTTTAAATAAAATAGTCACATATATATATATCATCTCGCATGTATTGGAATTTAAATCTTATAAATGTAAAAAATTATAAAATATTTTAAAGAATAATAACTTAAATATATTAATTGGTAAATTTATTTGCACATAAGTCTATACATAATTATTCAGTAAATATTGTGTCATAAGCGTGTATTCATGATTAGGAACATATATAACTAGTAATTTATATATTATTCACAAGTTATATCAACATATATGTTCGCGCATAATACTCATAAACCTTTTTGCAAACTATATTAACTAACTTGTTCACGAACACTTTAATCGAGTTTGTTTGCGAACATTCGAGCCAAACTATGTACCTGTTTGGGAATTCTTAAAATAAGTAACTTATGACTTAAAATAAATAAATGATTTACACGTAATAAGTCGATGATCATTATAACTTATATAAGTATTTGGATAATATTACTTATAAGTCAGATTTTTTTTTACTTAAATAAATCAAAATATTTGTTTTTTAATATAATTATCTTAATTCGTAAATTTTAGATTAGATTCACATTTAAAATATATTTTTTAAAACTAAAGTTAATAAAAAGACGAAAAATCAAAATAAGCTGAGAAAAGTACGTTGTTACTAACGTTCAACTTATCAGCTTATAAGTTGAAAATTGAACTTATAAGTTAGGTCGACAAACACTCGTCGATAAATACTTACGGACTTATAAGTCAATAAGCTACTTATTTACCAGTGGCCAAATAGTATATTATGTGTCTGTTTGGGAAATCTGAAAATAAGTAACTTATAACTTACAATAAATAAGTGAATTATAAGTGATAAGTTAAAAAATATTTATAAGTTAATAAGTGTTTGGATAATTTTACTTATAAGTTAATTTTTTTTTCTCTTAAATAAACTAAAATATGTAATTATTAAATATAATTATCTAAATTCTTGAATTTTAAGTTAGATTAACATTTAAAAATATAAATTTTAAAACTGAGGTTAATGAATTAGCGAAAAATCAAAATAAATTGAGAAAAAGTATGTCATTACAAACATTCAACTTATCAGCTTATAAGTTGTAAATTCAGCTTATAAGTTGGGTCGCAAACACTTGTCGATAAATTATTACGGGCTTATAAGTAATAAATAGCTTATAAATGGACTGCCAAACAGATATATTCAAGTTCAACTCATTTCAAATCGAATTTTAAAATTATGTTCATATTCAACAATTCAAAACAAAATCGGGTCGAACTTTTTCAAATCCAACACGAAATGTTGTTTGTGGGAGTATCGACTAAATAACCTCCCCCATCCCCTAATATGTGATCGCCACGGCATCTGTCATAGAAATCGGTCGATTTTTCAAAAATCGCCGATAAATCGTTTAAAAATCGGTCAAAAATATTTGTCCGATTTGACCGATTTCCGATAAATCGCCGATTAATCATCCGATTTTTTAAAAACCGTCCGATAAATTGTAAATCGGTATCTCAACCGAATAGTTCCGATTTCCAAAATCTCACTGGCCACTGCATATAAATATAATGAATCTTAGTTTAAGAACTACAATATTTTCTGAGAGAAGAAAATAATTTGTTAAGTGTCCGTTTAAAAAATTATAAAATAAGTAACTTATAACTTAAAATTAATAAGTGACTTAAAGTGATAAGTAGATGAATACTTATAAGTTATGTAAGTGTTTGGTTAATTTTACTTATAAGCCATAATTTTTTTTAACTCAAACGAACTAAAATAAATAATTTTTAAATATTATTATCTTAATTCATGACTTTTAAATTAAATTAACATTTAAAAACATATATTTAAAAACTAAAATTAATAAAAAAGTAAAAAATTAAAATAAGTTGAGAAAAAATACGTTGTTACTAACATTCAACTTATCAGTTTATAAATTTTAAATTTAACTTATAAATTGAGTCGACAAACAATCCGAGATAATTAATTACGAAATTATAATACACAAACATGCCCTAAATGTGTAATTCGCTTTTTACAAGGCCTAGATTACAAGCGAGCGAAATAATAAACAAAACTGTTTCCGTCGGAAGTGAGATTCTCATGATGGGGCACTTCACAATTTGACACTGTATTTAATTATTGATTAATGTTATATTTTCCAAAATTCTTTCCCAATTTTTTTATTAAATAATGTAATAAATATATGACATATTCTAATTTGTGAGCGTATATTAATACACGCAGAATCTCATATTATATTTAAAAAATTGCTATTTATTATACGTCACATCAATATTTGGGGAAATTTTTTAAAAAAAATTAAAAATCCTATCATTTTTCATTTCTCTCAATATACACATTACATATAAATAATAAAGACGTGAACCCCCCTCCCCCACCTAGATTTAACCTTTTCTTAATATTATAAAGACCAGATTGTGAATAATTTAAATCTCACACAAAGAATCATGTAAGCCATGACATGTTTCCGTCATTTAAATAAAATATTTATATATGCAGTTGAAAAGCAAAAGGATAATTCAGTAACTTCACTCACGAGACAAAAAGTCACTTTATCCATTTAACAAGGGCCATGCCGTATTTTATTTATGATTTATGTAATAAAGATGAAAATTTATAAATTTGAATATTTTTTTGATATAATTTTTGTGAATTTTGATGGTCCTCTAATATTTTTTTTAAAAATAAATTAAATTTATGAATTTTTACGCTCATTATATGCTCCAGATATATGATAAAAAAATCGTTTATTCATTTTTGTTTCCAAAACCAACAATACTTCAATAAGTGGAAAGTGTAGTAAGGGTATTGAGAAACATATATTCCCCCATAAAATAAAATTTTACGTATTTTATGTTTTTTTTGAAAATATTTGAAACTGTTCCCAAACAATTCTAATTCCAAACATATATTGGATATCTCTGAAATTTAATTTCTAAATACGCCCCGAATATATGCATTTATGTTAAAAAAATCACTTTTTACTTTTTGCACAAAAAATATTTAATAAAAATTATTTCTATTGTAAAACAAAATTATTTTATTCGAGTGTAAATGTATTTAAATATATACCGTATATACAATTTTCTAATAGTTAAAGCATTTTAAATGGTAAAAATGTATAATTAGATAATATAAAATTAATTAATTATATTGAAGGGAGATTTTTTAATTAATGTATCATTAATGTGTCATTTTTGAATTGACAGGGTGTTTAGACATTGTTTTGTTTCAGATATTGGCCTTGTCCGAAGGGTTCTTGTTTTAAATATCGACAAATAATTTGTACATCCATCACTCTCCAGAGCAGTTAAGCCACTTCATTCACCTCACCTAATCTCTCTCTCTCTCTCTCTTCATTACAAAACCTAGAGAGACAAACAGAAACACCTCAGTTTTAAAGACAGAACATCTCTCTCTCTCTCTTCATTACAAAACCTAGAGAGACAAACACAAACACCTAAATTCTATAGAGAAAAACATGCCTCTAGTAATTCTATAGAGAAAAACATGCCTCTAGTTCGAACAACAGTTCGAAATGAGTACAAATTAGCAACCCCTGAGCTGTACAATGACAATGAAGATCCAAAAGCACTGCTCGATGGTGTTGCTGTTGCTGGCCTTGTTGGCATTCTCCGTCAATTAGGCGATCTTGCTGAGTACTTACTTTTCCCCTCTATTTTTACTCTTATATTTGTTTTTTTCATTTTGTTTTATGTATTCATATTGTTTGTTTTAGTTTTTCGAAAAGCCGATATTGATATTTGATTTTTGTGATTTTATTTCTTAGTGAGTTATAGAGAGGGAATTGAGTGTTTAAGTTCTCGAGAAGTTGGAGGTAGAGTAGGAATTGAGCATGTAGTAGATTTAGAAATGTTTCGACTCGGGTTTTAAGGTGAATTGGGATGATTAAGTGGAAGATAGTACTATATCTACACTTGATGAATGTAAATCTTCTCTGATAGGTATTCGTATTGAAAACGTTAACTATTGTTGAGGTTAGATTGGGCAAGTATTGAAAGATGATTAGGTGGTTACCGTAAGCCAGATTCAAGATTTGTCTTTTTTATGCGTATATATGTGTGCCGGTGAGTATTAAGAATTTAAAGGATGGACTCTTCGAATGAGGTACTAATTTTGTTATATGATGCATAAAAGTTTCTATTTCAAAATGGATTACATAATATGGATTTTGAAAGTCAATTCGGCCTATTTTTAAATTCAACCATATGTCTCAGCTTTGGGATGAGAGTTTTTAGGACGTGGTGTACAAAAGTTTTCCTTTTAAATTGAATGATATAGGTTAAGTTTTGAAAGTCAATTCATCCCATCTATTAATTTGACCTTGTCGTCATTTCCTCATATTTTAGTTCAAGTACTAGTTATTGTCAACTCTACAGTTTTAAATTCTAAAAATGTACTTCTCCAGATCTATCAAACCGGATACAGATGTGGGAATGAGTTATAAATTTTATACTCTAAATCTGGTATCTATTCTCATTATGAAGGGAGTATACTTTCAAAATTTTGTGATTTTAGTTCTCTAAGTTTAGTTTGTAATGTTTATGTACTCAACTTGTATAAATTGGAACAAAATTATGTGTTGAATAGATGCTGCCTAAACAGATTGTAGTGTTCACCTCTTGCTTTAGTGTTTTAATCAGACTTTACATTCCAAGTTTTTCTTTTGGACGAGTTAATATCCCTTGCAAAGAGTATGTTGATTGCAAATGTTAACCTAAGTTGAAATGCTCCCCTGGTGAGTTTTAAATCTTAGCACTGACGGGAATTATGGTTTTGGATTGGTGCCTGGCACTGAGTTTGCTTATGCGGTTTCTAAGCAATGCCTCGTACATAATTATCTATTTAATATCGTGGATACTATATGGAATGTTTATTGCATAGTCATAGTTAATTATATTAAAATTCTAATTTATATAAAAAATACTGACCCTAGTAAATTTACCTTTCCTAATTATTAAAATGTTAAATTTTTTCTTTAGATGTACTTAATTTGACACTTTTATTAGTCATTTGTTTCAAGTTTATGATTTCTATCTTTGACCTTGTTTCAAATATCCTCTTCAAGGTGGATTCATTTAGCACAGAAGTTAAAGTATATATGTTAGAATAATATAATATCCTGTAAAGGGCCATTCTCTAACACCTTGAGGTTTTAGAGTAACTGGTTCCTTGACATGGAATGGTTTTAGAGTAACTGGTTCCTTGACATGGTATCAGAGCTCAGGCTGACAGAGGACTCAGGTTCGATCCCGGCCACCCCCAACATCGCCCGTGATCCACTCTTCGACCCATAAATGGGCTTTCGAGTGAGGGGGAGTGTTAGAATAATATAAGATCCTGTAAAGGGCCATTCGGTTTTAGAGTAATTGGTTCCTTGACAATATACCATTATAGAAAATTTACTTGGTCATTGGTCAAATACATAAAAACTTAAATGTTCATAGCCAATAGAAACCACCGCTTTAAAGTTGTTTAGGTTGCAAATTGAACTATTTTAGCCTTGACCATAGGGGTTTGGCATGCATCCTGATCAACTGAAGTGGGGCAGGAGTCGCAGGACAGATTCTACATGTGGTGATAAGACCAGTTCTATTTCTACTTTCTACAAAAACAGTTAAAATTACGTAAGGCTACTTATAAAGTAAGCTCTGTTCAGATTGGCACGTGGCTAGGAAAAATTAGTGATTGTCCACCAGCCTAAAGATAAACAACTATATGATAATAAAAATGTATTCATTACTAAAAATTGAAACTGTGTAATTGTATAGCGACATATTAATTATCCTCTATTGTTTCAAGTGTTTAGTTTTGCACTTGTTGACTTCTGTCAACTCCTGTACTGATATGGGATATTCTATTTCTATAGATTCGCAGCAGAGGTTTTTCATGGTCTGCAAGAACAAGTAATGAATACATCTTCTAGAAGCCATAAGTTGATGATTCGTGCACAAAAAATTGAAGCTGCAGTTTCTCCTCTTGAAAAGACTTTATTAGCCCAGAGAAGCCATTTACACTTTGCTTACACAAGTGGTACGGCTCATGTTTAAGAATAACTTTCTTTTTTTCCTTTTCGTAATTGAGCAGTGCTAGATAGGTAATAGTCTTATTTTTAGTAAGATAACTACGAATTAGCTCTATCTTAGCTGAAATATGATATTTATTTTAATTTAGATTCTGATGTAGATGTTTTCTCTTCTTAGTAGTACATTCTGCTACAAACTCTACAAATTTTTAGGATATTCACCATATAAAATCTACACAATTAACCAGATATATACTACAATAAGATAATTCCAGATCCTTGACTTCCGTAGATGATTGGCTTTGTAGATGCAATACAGTACAATAGTTGCCTATTACATAATATATTTGGATCAAGCCAAAAATAAAAGGTGTTCTGGTGCTCACTATTGTTTCTCCAAGCTTTCCAACAGTTCGGGTGTTCAAAATATAACTAATAAATTTATCACTGATCTCTAATAATCCCTTTTAAATAATAGTTACATGATGGGGAACTGCAAGTGATTCACTCTGAAGAAACTTAACCAATGGTTTGAAAAATAAGTGTGACGGAGTGGAAGGTGTAAGCTTCTTGTGGATGAGATTTCTAATATATAGACACACCTGCTTGCTATGTATAAGTGTGTCGACTTGTACTATCAGTTAAGAAATGTTTTGTGAACTTAACATTTGTAATCTGTTCTATTTGTATATTTCTATGCTAATTTCTTCTTCAAGTCCTTTACAGAAAGCAGTTAATTCGCAGGTTCCCAGTGGCATGCACATATCCAAGGTGAACGAAATCACTTCATATGTAGTGACTTGCCGCTGTTCATTGTGGACTCATACGAGGAATGCCGTGGTCCCCCACGCCTGCACTTGCTTGACAAGTATGACCCATTCTTCTTAATTTGCATAATATGTGGTGACTGAAGATTTTTAACTGTTTAACCATCTATTTAAGGTTTGACACCGGTGGCCCAGGATCTTGTCTAAAGAGATATTCAGATCCAACCTTTTTTAAGAGAGCCTCGGCTGGTTATGATGAGGCATATGCTGAAAAGTTCACAAGAGATAAGAAGGCTCGTAGGAGGAAGGTATGTCTTGAACTGCTTAAACCTTCTTCTTTTGGTTTACTCCTGAAGACATAAGACCACATTGGTTGTTCAGACAGTTCTGCTATCATCATTTTGTGTTGGCCGATCTTTTTAAATATTTATTTCTACATGAAGTTTGAAAACTATGAGCTAATTTCAATTATTGCTGTAACATTTTGTAACTAGAATTGCAATTTGTTCTTGAATAGAAAGTGAAGCAGAAAAAGAAAACATGGATTCAGAATGTAGACGGATCAACGCATTTAAATCATCCCACGTCCAGTCACAGTGGCAGGTACCATGTTATGTATGTACTATGTTACCATGTTGCACTTAATTATATGAGTTCTAGCCTCTGTTATTCATTTTAACTTCTTTAATGTTAATACAAAAATCTATTATCTGACGCAGCAGGATGCATTATGCTTCTAAAAACTTTGGTGGAGAGACTTCTCCATCCCAGACTTTCTCAACTTACGATGCTGCATCTAAATTTGAAAATGGAAACCAGTTCAACTCTTTTGATTCTAGAACAGTTTCGGGATATGGAGAATGTGTTTCCAGCCCAAGTTACACCTTAAAGTTTGATGGACGTGAACCGGAGGAAGTATTTTCTCGGTTGACAATGAATCATAGTGATACCATTGATGAATCTCTCTATGAGGAAAGCAGAGCTGTAGCTGATGGTATTCAAGAACAAACTGGCGCGAGGTCCTCTGGTGTCAGTTGGGATGAAAAGATAGAAATAGTGGAGCCTATAGGACCACATTCTAATTCTGAAGAATCCCTGGACGTGCCTAGGAATATCGATCCAGATCCTTTAGAAGGAGAAGCTACTAATTTTAAAGTTGATTATTGCAGCAATGATAGCACGCCAAAATCGGTCACTGGTGCGAATCAACTTGATGACATTGACAGTGAGACAGACAATTTCATGGATGCACTTAATACCATTGAGTCAGAATCTGAAACTGATTTAGAGTGTCAGACAAAGCGAGAACTGGAGCATCTTTCAGCTTTAAATATCGTTGCAGTGGATAAGAGTATACATGAGCTTACACAGCACATGAATAGCACTTTATCAAATCTTAATTCTAATGTTCCATCTCACTTCTCCACAAACATAGCTAGTTCAGAAGATAACCATGACTCAATTCCCCTTGAACCTGACTGCTTCTTAAGCGAAAAAACATCCATCGCTAAGCCTAGTTCTACCACCTCAGAATGTTATGTAAGGGTACCGTCTCCTTGTGACACAGGAAAATCATCAAATCTGGAGAGTTTGCCTTCCAGTGATGTAATCGAGGATGATGATATCACTGGTCCTAATGCAGAATCTATCTCCGGAAATTTATCGTCCTCCATCCCAACTGAACCTATTGTGCAGTCTCTGAAGAGCGAGACGGGATTAAGCAGCCCTTCAAAGTCACAAAAGTCTCCTTCAGGTGCTCCTGGTGTTACTGGAATAAATTTTTGGACGAATGGTGGACTACTAGGACTTCAACCATCAAAACCTCCAGATTTCAGTGCCTTGGATTGTGTTCATGATGACGCCATGGTTCCTTCAAGCCGGGGTAACATTCTTAATGGTGAGGAAAATGCATTAGGAACCAACATCTTCCAAAATTCCAAAATTTCCAAACAGGATCGTAGTGCTAAATGCACCGCATCTTTCCGTGATGATCAGGAAGATAGTATCTCTATCATGAAATCATCTTTGAGATCTTTGCAACCTCCTACAAATAGCATAAATGAACGTTCGACCAATCTTCACCATAGTTTTAGCTCTAATCAGTCCCACAATCCTTTTCTCTCTGAAAACAGTAGAATGGTACCGGGAACTAAAAAACAAAAAAATATAGAAGTTGAAGCTGCTAAATCTCTTGAATCTTCATCTCGGATTTTTGAAGTAGGCAGTAATTTATTTGCAAATGGTCAAGGTAAAGCTTCTTCTTTTAGTGATGACAATCGTCTCAGCTCTTCCACAACTGGTGTTTCTGAACGAAAGAGCGTGCATCATGCATTTCAAACCTTCTCTGGGAGGACCTTCATAGAGCAGTTCGGAAGTGAGTCTACATTTATGTCACCTGCGTCATCACCACCGCTTGAACATATGAAAATATCTTTTCAGCCTATAGACGGATTTGAGATATCCAAACTGAAATTGAAGTTTCCTAATGGAAGTGAGTCTCAGGAAAGTAGTAAAGATGTGTTTCCTACGTTTCAATTAGTCCCAGAGGAATCAATTTCATTGCAGGACGTTGTTTCAGATTCCGATGATGATACTTTCTGTGATTCTTCTCCTCATGGGTCAGATGATTGTCTTAGTCATTATTCTGAATCAGATTCTGAGGAATGGGAAACCAGAGAATCTACTAGATGCGATGATAATGCTAGATATGATGCTTTCTGTGAAAACTCAACAGAATCAGTTTCAAGCAACTTGGATACTGGTAGAATAGCTGATGGATTAAGCACTAACGCAAGCAAACATCAAAACTTGTATAATGAAACTGTTACGGAACATACTCAAACAGATCTACCGAGTTTTGATATTCTGAGTAATTCATTCAAGAAGGATTTACACGATGATAATGAAACAAAGTCTCAACTAGATTCAGAATTTTCCAATGATCCTGCTCCTCCACCTCCTCCTCTCCCTCCAGTGGAGTGGCGGGGTATGAAACCAGACCCAGATATGTCAATGGACAAACAAATTCCTTCTTTTGAAGGCTCAGCACATGAGTTCTATAAGCTTTCAACTTCAACAATCTCCCAGCAACCGAAACCAGCACCAGTTAATCACGACAATACTGAGGCAGTTGCATGTACAACAAATAGAAAGGTACTTCCACAGTTATATATTTTCCTGCAGTTAGATCGTCAAATGGGTTTGTGCATATAAACATTGAATGATGAAGAACTAACATAACTTAAACATGGTTTGCTAATATGATACATGCAGCATCCAGATGTCCAGAAAGTCAATGTACATAAGGCTGCTAATCAATCCCTAAATAGCAAGGTGGTAGAAGAAAAAGAAGATTTCCTCCAACAAATTAGGACAAAAGTGAGTATCTTTTTGAAGGTGTTACTGTAGATGAATTTACTTACTGTCAACACTAACCTGCAATTGTTTTTAAGCATCAACTGAAATTTGGAGCCAAGTAGAGCCAATCACCTAAGAAACGATATTGAGGTCCTTGTACCAATTCAGCGGGGGAATTAGTGGGGCCAAGGTGGGGGCTTTAAGGCTATGGTCTATGGATGATCTTAAGTAGAGAAATAGCAGTCCATACTTAAATATTGGATACCAGAAAAACCAAATTGTATCACATGCAAATTTTGAAGACTTAAACGTTGTTAAAGAAGAACAAACTTTAAGGAAGAGGAGTGAGATATTGTATTATAGCAAATACATGGTTTTCTAGACCCATCCTAAATTTCCTCTAGGAGTTTATGTAGGTGATTTTGCAATTAGAGAATACTAAAGATGATCACGGTCAGGATGTTGGATAACTGACAACTGATTTTGAAACTGAAGAGTATTTAAGATCACGAATTAGGAATTTGAATATTATATTGTAGTGAAGACAACTACGTAATCTTATAAATGCATTGGAAAATACAAAAAGAAATTCAGTAGTACATCAAAAAGAGGAAAATTTGTTTTAAAAGAGTAAAAGATGTATTAATATAATTTATATCACGCTATGACCTTTTTCGCATGATCTGTTCGGTGGTTATTCATAGCATATAATCCAGTTTCTTGTGGAAAATTACGCCCCAATTACTCTTGAACTCATGGTAGACTTGTATATGCAATACCTAATGAGTTTAATTGCACATTGTAGTTACAACTAAAAAGTAAACATATGTTTTATCCTTCCAATGAGGTTTTCTAATGATTATCATCTTAACCATTTTTGCATGTCCAATAATATGATAACAGTTACTTTTGTATATTTGAGATAAATTGCTCACAAAAAAGACCAAATTTTTGTATACTGGCCATGTGGAATTACTTAAGAACAACTATGATCATATTCATATATTTATTTTTCTTTCATAATGTGGTAGATAGCTATTGGTTTCAGAGGCTGTAGCTATCCCGTTTGTTATCGGGTCCATCCGCAATTGTTCAACTTATTTTAGTTTATGTGAAGTGACCCCATATTTTTAAAATGTTGCAAAGGTCAAGTTGAAGTAATTCTATGAAGATAATTTTTAGCTCCTGTTAAGTTGTGCCTTATAAATTTCCTGTTCCAGTCATTCAGTCTTAGGCCCACAGTCACTGAACGGCCTAACCTTACCCTAGGTGCGCCTGCAAATGTGTCAGTCACTGCAATTTTGGAGAAGGCAAATGCAATTCGCCAGGTTCCCTCCACCTCTGTATATGCATCAATTTTAACGTTTGCACCTCTTACATCCTTTATCTGACATCCGGCGTATTTTTCAGGCTGTTGCAAGCGATGATGATAGTTGGAGCGAGGAGTGATTCAAATGTTATCTGAAGCCAGCAGCGTGTGTTGGATCTTGAATTTTTTGGTAGTGCTATGATATATATGTGATAAATCATCGTTCAATCCATTTGTAATTGTTTTGTAGGGTATATCTTCTGTATCTGCATTAGGTGATATCATCAAGTAGTATTTTTTTATGGTAAAGTTTGGGTCAGAAAGTGAGTTTCACTGCTATGTATCCCTAATTTCACTAGTGCCTAAAAGGAATAAACAGTACTCTTCTTCCCATTAGCAATAAACAATTAAATAAAAAAATTCACTTGACAAATTCATCCGGTATAAAGTCGTTCTTTGGTTTGCAAGGCGTTACAGTCACAGATTTATCTTTTCCTTCCCCGGAAACATAGTTTAATGTGTTAGACCTCTTATGAGCATATTCCGGTTTTGGGGATCCTCTATAAATTCTTGGTTGTATATTACATGGAGTAATAAAAGAGTTGTGCAGTTGCAAGTGTTTTCAGTGTCGGAAAGAAACCAAGCGCAGGCACAGAGGTTGTAGATTTTTTGAGGAAAGTAGCAGAAAAGTATGCTGATGCTGTTGCTTATAAGTTTTAAGCATGAACAAAGGGTGGATCAATGCCTAGATGTTGGAGCCTTTCTGTTTGAAGCTTGATTGTTTTGTATTAATCCAGTCCTCACTCTTTACAAGCCCGCATTCTTCTCAACAGGAATGCATAAAACGTTGAACATGGTGATGTGCATGAAATGTAAAAAAATCACAGCAATTCATATACCGGGTTAAAATCATTAGACGACTGTTTATACTGCAAACAATTCAAAAACAGTGTGCTAATCATGTAAATCCAAGATCTGATGTATAAAGTTAGCAATTCTTAACCAATGTCTTATAATCCACATTTGTGTAGAAATTAGTGAGGATTCAACTCGAAATCTCTGACATGAGAATTCCACAATACAGTAGATCAAACGTGTATGTTGTTAATTAGGTTTTATGGAATAAGTTTTTAGCATAAAGCTTCTTTCACTTTATGCATAAAGCAATAGATGTGTTTGCTCACAAGTTTTTATTAGTGCTGATCAAATCAATCTAAACAAATGGCTGCATGAGAAAAGCATATAATTAAAGGAGAAAAAGAAAGGCCATTATGTACTTGATCAATTTAAAGCAATTTTTTGTAAAATATGTTCCACAACCCTGTTTTCAGATCACTAATCCCAGTTTTTCTTTCTTACTTTAGCTAGACGTTTGTTCTACAAAATTGATATATAGAACCATAGACTAACATAATAACGAAATTAAAATAATAATTTCGTTTACTCATATCACTAATGAATTTTTCCATCTCAGAATAATAGTCTCTTTCTGAAAAATAATCAAACATTAATTAAAAATATGAACCAGTTATTTGAGATTAGTGGTGATTTCCCCATTAAAAATGACTCAGAAAGCTATTAAGAAAACCTTTAGATTTAAAGCACACACCATTATGAAGAGCCAAAAACATTTATCTTTCACTAATCCACACACAAAATACCGAAAAAGTGGTTGTTTTTTTCTAGAGAATTTCTCAACTGAGAATTGCTTCTTCACCTTTATACTTTAACATATTATGCCTCTAATATATATGTTTTATGCTCCCACTTTCACACAACTTTGTACGCAACTTAAGTACTGGTTTCACTTTAAACCACGACTCTTTCTTTAAAACTAACATCGAATGAAGCTAATTATGATGTGGATAAAAAGCTCAGCATCAACTTTTAGAATCACATACATACATTTTATGCGTCTTTACTCCTTGTCACAAACACATTGTATCTATTACCATATTCGCATATTTTTACGATTTCTTTTTGGTAAAGTTGAGATTTATTTGCAAATCGTTGCAGTTTCACTTCTCATTTGTTAATGTTTGTGCATGCCAGTGGAGACCTAGGAGCTAGGTATAATGGACAAAATATTGTTGCAGTTGTTGAGATGTTGGTTTGTTCAAGGGAGAGAGTTCGATTCCCGTGTCTAGATATTTAGCTTCCTCTACTAAGGGAAAGTATATAAAATACAAAAATATGGGGAAAATTTAATATATTTCCTTGCAGAAGATTGTTACAACTAAATTTCTGTGAATAATAAATGCCAAGGTGAAAATACTAAAATACTGTATAGTGAGCCATTGGATTATGAATAACCTTTTATTCTAAAGTTTGAGTCTCCTAAAACTATGGGCAAGTTTGTGAAACATATGTAATTTTGTGTTTGTATAAGACACATTTAAAGGGATAACAGAAAAGAGTAATAAGTGCATCATTGTGAGGGGCATATGATTCTTCTCCTAGTCAGATCATGAACTTTTTCCTTCCTTTTAGCTACTCTAGCTTTGACACCTCTCCTCCATGAACTTTATCCTTTAATTGTTAATATCAACATATCTGTTTCATGCGTGTATATATTAAGCTGATCCACATCTCACTTATATCCATCCAACATGAACATGTTGTCACTCATTTAGAAATTATATCATCTCCCCTCTCATTCCTCTATTTGTTCCACAATGGCCAAAGTTGACAACAACAAAGATTTACCAAAACTCAAGCTCTTTGGCAAGACAATATTGCAAGAGGCACAAGTAGTGAAGAATGAAGAGGTTGTAAACAAAGATAAAGATCAGCTTATCGACAAAAAGCCCGATAAGATCATACCATGCCCTAGATGCAAAAGCATGGAAACTAAGTTTTGTTACTTCAACAACTATAATGTTAACCAACCACGTCACTTTTGTAAGGGGTGCCAAAGGTATTGGACAGCTGGTGGTGCTCTTAGGAACGTTCCTGTTGGAGCTGGTCGTCGAAAAAATAAGCCTCCTTGCGGGGTACTTGAAGGGTTTTCTGAGTGCAGTTTGTTTGATGCCACTGCGGGGATGCAGTTTGATTTTAATTGGACTGTGGAGGAGTGGAATGTGGCTGCAGTAGCGGGTGCAGCTGCAGATTACCGGAATGTTTTTCCTGCGAAAAGGCGGAAAAGTATCTCAGGTGCCGAAAGTTGGTAAATGTTGATGCCCTCTCCGGATCAAATCAATTATTTCCCGACTAAGTATTGTAAAATGTTTAGTGATCTTGCTAGTTTGTGTCGGTGCACGTACATATATTGAACTATCGAGACTCAGAAATTAATCAAATAACGATAACACTTATAAATATAAAAATTATTGCCCATCCATTTTGAGGAGTAGAATAAGCGCAATTTTAGTTTATTGCAGTTGCAGGTTGTAATTCTTTTTTCTTGTCCATTTGAAATGAACATATAGATCATGCAATAGGTACCAAATTATGATACCACAAACTGTTACAAAAATGATGTGATGTGACGTTGATGCTATATATGGCCGTGTAATTTTTTTTTATTGAGTGATATGGGTGTGTTAACACATGTGAGTACATTACAGTACTTAATTGAGTTACAGGCCATCAAGATATAAAACATGTCATTTGCTAAAATGTTTCTGTACCCAATTTGGTATCTACACATTTTTCTTTCATTATATATAAGAACAAGGCAAACGAAAACTAGCTATCGTGCTTATTCTCATTTATAAAATATAAATTTTAGTTCTATTTCTCGTAAGCATACAAACACCCAAAAAAAAATTGCGGTGAAAATGTCCATTGACATTTTATTATAAAGTAGTAATAATAAGATCTTTATCTCTGATAATGTTTAGGGAGCTCATAAAGTTTAGCGAGCGGGAACAACACCAAGTTCGTCAAGTAGCCTTTTGCATTCTTGGGGTGGATTCTTTTTCAGAAAGCCTATTGGATTAGCCATACGAACGTCTGAAGACATGCCACTGTTTTTCGTAAGAGAAACTCTTGCGATATCTTTTGCAAACTTTTCTGGAGGGATCTCGGAACATTCAGGATCGGGGCTTTTTATCAGTTTAATCGCACAAATGTCGTCCTCGTGATCTCCTGTCACAGCAATGTGGTATGTTCCGCTAGCATCAGTGGTGGCTTCGCCAGTGAATGACAATTTGGTATCTTGCTCTCGATCTCTGCATTCCATACGTACGGTTGCACCTGTCATGTGCACAAACCATGCAATCATAATGTTAACATTTCAACAACATATAGTGCTACAAGCCTAAAAATGTATCAATTGTTTGATAGACAACAAGGTTTCAAAAGTATCGTAAATTATGGAAATGATTATGTACCTTTCATAAATGTGCTAAGTTTGGTAATGAACTTGGCACGGCATACATCGCAGTATACCTGCCCTTGAACTCTAAAATCTTTGGAGGATCCTTTCGGGGCTTGGGCTCGAACAATGTGAATGACGGATAACAAGTAGAGAGTGGCAAGAAAGAGGATTATAGAATGGTAAGGCTTTGTCGTCATTGTGTATCTCTGTACATACGTAGCTAGAGAGACACGTACAGAACAGATAAATTGAGATGGGTAGTTTTGAGTAACAATAGCTTAAGTGAAATGAAAAATGCTACTAAATTCAAATGAAGAGGATGAAGTAGTGTTTGTATATATTGTAGTAGGACAGTTATGTTCGTGAGGTTGTGATAATTTAGCTACAAAATGTGCATGTACTTGTGGCTTAAAACAAAGATTTGACCGGTTCCTTCCGTTTACATTTGTCCCTTAAGCTTAGACGGGAGAATCTCTCTAGAAGTTGTGTTAGTGTTGTGTGTACCAATCCACCAGCTCCCTGAAATAAGGCAAAACTAATACTAACCTCTTATTATACAAGCCATTCCGACAGTCTACTACTATTTTTCTGCCCGCCGGAATCTATATTTTTTAGCATGTTAATTCCCCCAAATTATTTATATATTTAAATAGGTTGAGTAGCATATTACTTATTTTTTTTTTGTTTTGTAATGGAATCTCATATGTATAAATTATTTATAAATTATATCTTCTTTAACTTGAAATTTTTGCTAATATAAAAAGTATTTGTTACAGATATAAAGGAAGAATGTTCAAGTTCAGGCTCACCTAACAGTGAGCCATTATCAAACTGTATGATAAAAAAACAGCAAGCTGAAAGCTGAGACTTGGCGCCAAATTCTGTTAGACAAACTGAGCAACAAAAGTTTGTTACATTTAGATCTTCTAAAAGAGTCCTTTTACAGTATTTAGTGTGTAGATTTGATATGTAATTAGTTATCAAGTAAAGTTTGCATACAATTTTCTACAATCATCTTCAATAATAGAGTTCTCTTCGGTCTTCTTCTTCATGCATTCTTCAACTTCATTTATGGAGTTTCATGTCTACAACTTTCATGGTATTAGAGCCAGGTTGTTCTTAATACGCAAACTTACACACAATTCCAAAAATCAAGCTCAGAATCAGCCATCAATGATATCTACAGTTGTAATAGATATATAATCATCCATGCTACTTAGGTGCAGCTGATCATCCTGATCTTGCACTAGTTTCAGAAGTGTTACACAATCAAAATTATAATCATTTGAATAGATCAATTAGAATTCCCCTATCTGCAAAACTGAAATTAGGCTTTACATATGGAACTCAAGCGAGACATGCAGATACATCTCCTCAACTTGCTTTGTGGATGAGAATTAATGGCCTTATCATTTCATGGCTGCTAATTTTCGTTTCATCACAGATGTGTATCTTATTAGTGCCAAGTAGATCTGGAATGATCTCACTGTTAGAATATATATATATATATATATATATATTTATTATTATATCATATATATATATTAGGATATTTTCGGTATTTAACTTAAATTGATTTTCTATATAAGTTCGGACATGTATTATAAATTTTGCGTTGATTGTAATAAAGTTTTACGTTCGTATTATATCTCTAAAGTTAACATGGTATCAAGAGCTAGGTTTCGAGTGATCGTGGAAGTTTAGTTGAATCATTAAATAGATAGAGTTGCGTTACAACAACAAAAGTTTCTTGAAAATTAACAGAAAATTTTCTACCCAGATCAGCCAACTTGTTTTTACGATTCCCCCGAAGTTACAACCGTTGAATCATCCTGAAATTTTAACCACGCCTTCTTTGCATCAGTATCTAAATTTTGGACGGTGGAGATCGTATTTGGAGTTCCAGAAATCGATTTTTTGATGGTTCCAACAAGTTACTGTTTACTTTTAGGTCATTCTTTTCATCGTTGTTGATCTTGTAATTTTGGTTATTTGATTGATTGAATTTTGTAGTACTCGATTATTGGGATGTTACAATTGTAGTAATAATTGATTTATCTGCTTGAGATTTGATATTAGTTTTGGTTTTGCAATCGGAATTGAAATTGGTTTTCGATCTACTTTCAGATTTATTTTGGATAGAAATTGGTTATTTGAGTTTGGATTTGATTTCGGTTTTGGTTTCTTGATTGAATTTGAATACAGTATAGATTTGGTGTTGAATTTGGATTCGACTTTATTTCTGATTTGGTTTGAGTTTAGTTTCAGCAATATTTTGACATGAATGTCTCATCATCATCAACAATTGTTTTGTCAACTGGTACTTCAAGTTTATTTTTTTCTCTATGGATTATGGATTCAGGTGCATCTCATCACATGTCTCCTCATTGGTCGTCTTTCATTTTCTGATGATTCATCTTTATCCATCATGACTGTTGATAGCACTCCTATGTCATTACGAGGTGTTGGTTCTGTAGTTACCCCAACATTATCTCTCTTTGATGTTTATTATATTCCGGATCTGAAGTTAAATCTTGTTTCAGTTAGTCAATTATGTGAATCTGGTTACTTGGTTTTTTTTTTCTACTACTTGTTGTGTTATGGATCCGAGATCTCAAAAAGTAATTGGGAAAGGTCGTTAGCAGGGAGGACTTTATGTTTTGGATGAACTCAATGTATTTGTTGTGGAAACTCCTAGTGTTGATTTATCATCTTTTCATTTAAGTGATTTTTCTTCTGACTTCTACATATGACATGCTCGTTTAGGTCATGTTTCTAAATCTCGTTTACAATTTTTAGTTTCAAATGGAGCCTTGGTACAACTAAAAGCTCATGATATTTATGACAGTAGCGGTTATAAATTAGCGAACTTTGCTACTTTATTTTTTCATAAGAGTGTTACGTATTCTCTTGCTCTGTTTGATATTGTGCATTCTGATGTGTGAGGACCTGCTCTTATGCCCACAAAAGGAGGATCTAGATATTATGTTTCGTTTATTGATGATTTTACTGGTTATACATGGATTTATCTTATGAAGCGTATGTCTGATTTTTTGGATATTTTTAAAGATTTTAGAGCTCATATAAAAACTCAACATAAAGCTATCATTAAATGTTTTCATTGTGATTTGGGAGGTGAGTACAGCTCTAACGCTTTTTGTCGTTTGCTTGCTTCTGATGAAACTATACGTCAAACCTCATATACTAACACTCCTGTGACGCCCTCCAAACCCGGGTCAGAAGTTTGGGGTTCACAATGCACATACAATATATAAATCTGTATATAAAATATTATAAACAATGATCCTTCTTTACACAACCACGGAGCGCAACAGGTTAAAGTATGAAAACAAGTCACAACATTAACTTTTATTACATTGTACCAAATCCCAACTAGTTTAACTTACAACTGATAATGGAATTATTCTTACTATCTTGCATATCTCAACTACAATATAAAGCTCCTGCTAGCTCGATCCAACTCAACCTGGAATCCTAGCTCGCACGCTGGACTGGGAAACCCCGCTATCAACCATTTCCTTTTTAACTGTAGAATACATAAACAGATTCGCAAGAGTGAGCTAACTAGCTCAACAAGTCATAATTACAATAACTGAGGTTAAACAATAATCAATTGAGATGATTTATAGGAATCAAGTTTCTCGTTAAATAGTCATTAGACTTTGATATTCATTTTAAATTTTAAAACCAAGGTTAGGCTGCTGATCAGTCACACACTAACTCCGAGCAAGGCACATGGCTCTGCTCTATAAACTGGATTCAAGACACACATTGGCCTAATACGATCACGAATCTGATCTGACCACGAATCTGGTCCACATAAAGAAAACTATCCAATTCTAAAATAATTCAATATGATAAGCATTGTAATCTAATAAAACAGAATCATGATTAACATTGATAAAACATTTATCTCAAAGTATAAAGCAATTTATGAGTATCACCAGGGTAAATCAAGGTATATATATGAAGAACGACTTCAAACCTGTAGAAGTATCATGTATCAGATGAACAATATTTCAAAGATTATATAAGGTGTGGATCTTTGATGTCACAAGGTATTATAAGGTATATAAGTTTCTGTATGTTCAAGTAATTTTGTCTCAGTGTTTGGTATATGGTGTATATGTACTTGTGAGGTGGTATCATATTTGTATGGTTTAATCTTTGGGAAATCAACAATCGATGATTTACAAAGGATAAGGCTTACAACTCAAAGTTCAATGATGTGATCAGGGTTCAAGGTGGAATGATTCAAAGCACTTATAATATAAAACAAGACTATTTTGATTACTAGCAACATGTTACGAGGAAGTTCAGGAATAGTTGCAATATATCTCAAGGAAGGTTCAGAAGTAATTGCCTTATAACAGATGATTTCCAACTTTACTTGTACTTGTCTAACAGTTCTACTCAACAACCACTAGCCTTCTTTTTCTATGTCTCGTATCTACTCACTGATCACTTGCTTTCTTTTTCTACACCTCGTTCTATTTATTGATCTCTTGCTTTCCTTTTCTACACCTCGTTTCCTTTGCTAAGCATCACAAGTATCTATCAATACTCAATCTTATATTATTCTAATCGTCACATAGACGTCATAAGCTTTTATCTACCCTTCGTTTCACCCAAATCCGATTTACGGGTTAAAAGTTACGACCAAAATAGTCAAATAATAAACACAAAGGTATATAACACATCAATCAGATTGCACATTGCACGCAAGGTATTCGATAAAAATAATCTTTCAAAGAAGAATCGGGGTTAAATGATTTTTCTGGTATTTATTATGAATTTTTGAACATTTTTCGGAATTAAAACGGGTCGAATAGTCATTTATAAACAGTTAACATGGTTCGAATACTCGAATCTGACTTTAAAATCATTTAATAATAATTATCGAGCCTTGAAAATAATTTTAAATAAAATTTTAAAGCTCGAAACAATTTTTAGAAATTTTTAAATCAAAAGAAATAATTAAATCTAATTAAATAATCAATTAAAATAAAATAATAATTAATTAAATTAATATTTGAATTAATTGACCAATTAAATTATTAACTAAAATTAATTAATCAAATACTTCATATTTATTTTTAAATTAAAAATAATTTTTGGAATTAAAATAATGATTTTTGGAATTTTCAATAATTAAAAATGAATTTCTAAAATTAAAATAAATAGAAAATATAATTTTTATAAATTTTCAAAACAGGAATCCAAAATTTGCAACTTCTGGAAATCTCAGGGACCAAACTATTTCGTTTTCAAAACCTCAGGGACCAAACTACAAAAATTACACATCATGCCGGAAAACGACCCTGTCTCGTCGGATAAGGCGATCCAGGTACAGTCACACCACCATCACCTCCAGATATCATCTTTAGGACACCAGGAATCTATTCATACAATCAAAACAAGTTAATAACCCCTGAGTTGGCCGTAAAAGCTCGAAGAAAACTCGCCGGATGGCGAGTTCTTCGTTGCTCCGGTCAGCCCAACTCCGGTATCGTTTTATATTATGAAACCACCACCAATAGATTCCTCTTTTCAAGTTCTACACACTGATACCAACTAATCAAGCTAATAACCCCTAGATCAAAAACCCCCAAATTCAATTGAAAACATTCATACGAATTAAGAACCCTAATTTCATAAGTCGAAAATCATAACATTCATACGAATTAAGAACCCTAATTTCATAAGTCGAAAATTAAACTCAATTTTGAGCATTTTATTGAACTCCAAATTGCTATTATAACATACCAAAATGACCAGAATCAAAGTATCTACAACATGCAAGCATTAAATCAGACAAACAACATCAAAATAAAAAATTCATAATAAAACCCAAAATAATTCGAATTTAAAGAAAAATATAGAAAAATACCAGATGATTCGGTAGTGAAATAGGTTATTGAATCTGATAGTACTCTCCAAGACCTTCATTTTGGTTACTTGAACTCCAAAATCCGATATCAATAACACTTTCAAACTTAGGTTTGATTCTCAAGAACACTATAAATATTATAATTTTTCTCTGAAAATTTTATATTTTTACTGTTTGATTATCTTTACAAAATAAAATACGTTAAGGGCTATTTATAATTACGGAATATTGGTATCCTGTTGGATCATATCGGATATAAAACAGATCCAATTCGGTACCGGTTTTAGGATAATTATCAAAACCAGACTTTTTGTAAATGCAGTTTTGGTCTCAACGCTTTGGTTACACGAATTACGAGAAGATAATATAATAGTTAAATCAAAATATCACATTTCTCGAAAATACGGGTTTTACCGATTTACCGAAATGAACTTTGTATCAAAAATATTGCGCCGGGACCCGCACGGGGAAAACTGTATTTCGGATCGAAAAAGTTAAAACACGGGAAATGCTCGGAATAATCAAATTAGGTTAGAAAGGAGTTTTCCCGAGACTTCCGGGTTGTAAAAACGGTTGAAGTCGGGCGATTCCTGGTTATAAAAAAAAATTATAAATACTCGGAAAAATAATTTATTAAATCTGTAACAACATAAAAATTAATATAAAAATATTAAAATTATCTATACTTTATTTTGGACATATAAAAATTGAAATACCCAAATTTTATCACATTTAAACATCTAAACACAAATACCACTCCACAGATAATTCACCAAAATTCACATAATAATCACATAATATTTATTTATTGATAAAAATAATTATACGATATATCCCGGATATTACATCCTGCCCCCCTTAAAAGGATTCTATCCTCAGAATCTCCCAAGTAAACAAACGAGGGTACTTTTCTCGCATATCACTTTCTAGCTCCCAGTTTGATTCTTCAACCCTTGGGTTTCTCCACAATACTCTTACTAACTTTACAAATTTATTTTTAACACTTTCTCACTATTTTCTATGATCTCTAATGGATTCTCAACATAGGACAACTCTGCCCGAAGTTCTATCGGCTCATATCCTATCGCATGCCTAGAATTCTGGATTATACTTTTTAAATATTGCCATATGAAAAACATTATGAATATGCTCCATATGTGGGGGTAACGCCAATTCGTATGCTACCTTGCCGACACGTTTCAAAATTTCAAAAAGGTCTAATGTATCTAGGACTCAGCTTCCCTTTCTTTTCCTATCCTGGATAAACCCTTTCACGGTGACATTTTTAACAATACTAAATCTCCTTCTTCAAACTCCATGTTCTTTCTAGCTTGATCTGCATATTTTCCTTGACGATCATGTGCTGCACTTAACCCTTTTCTAAATGATCTCGACAACATCCTTCATCTGTTGTACCAACTCTAGTCCAAGTATCTCACGTTTTCCGACTTCATCTCAATTTCTTCTAAAACCATTGGCACAAACACATCGCATAACTTCAACTGTCTGGATCGTTCTTTCACTTTGGCCATTAGTCTGTGGATGATAAGTTGTACTTATATTCAACTTAGCTCCTCAAAAATTCTTGATAACTTTTCTAAAACCTTGAATTAAATTTTGAATCTTGGTCAAATACAATAGACACGGGAACTTCATGACAAACTACTATCTCCTTCAATTACATGTCAACCAACTTGTCCAATGAAAATCTTCCATTAATAAGTAGAAAATGAGCTGACTTAATTAGTTTATCCACTATAACCCAAATGGCGTCGTTGTTCGCTTTCGTTCTTGGTAATCCAACTATAAAATCCAGAGCAATATGCCCCCATTTTCATTCTGCATTTCTAACGGTTGCAATAATCCGCTAGGTCTTTAATATTTCGCTTTAATTCTTTGATATGCTTAACACCTACTAATCCATTCTAAAATTTTCCTATTCATATCTGGCCATTAATATTCTTCTTTAAATTTATGTATATTTTGACACTTCCTGAATAGATTGTGTAACATTTGGGAAATTTACGTCTGTATTATATCATATTTATAATAAATTATGTGTATTAATGTGTTATTATGTGTAATTATCTGTCAAACCCTAATTGCTACGTGTTACGTGTATTCTGTGTAATTCCGGTATTTTTATATTTTTAAGATATTTTATTTTGCATTCATAAGTTTCATTTCAAACGTACCCACACCATGATTTTAAAGCCCACAAAAATCACATTTTTATTTTTATAAAATTATAGGACTTTTATTTATACCATTTCTTTGTATTTTTGCATTATTCACAATTTTTGGAAAATTTTGGCATATATATTGTATATATAAAATAATTATAAATTAAATTTTAATACTCAAAAATTATGAAAATTAGGGCAAAATATTTTTATTAGGAGTGTAATTAGCCCCTTAATTTTATTTAGGGGTATTATTTTTCATACTATAAATAGCCTAATTATTATTAATTATTTAATTAAAAATCAGAAAAATTCTGCAATTTCCCCAAATTTCCAGAAATTAGGGTTTGGTGTTCTTGAGTTCAACCAAAGATTTGATCGTGATTCCGACCTCCAAATCAGACATGTAAGTAGTTAATCGAAAGCTCTTGAGCTCTACTATCTGATTTTGCTATCAATTTCATGTTTTATATCTGTGAATTTCAATTCGATTTTTAGGGTTCATGTTCGATTTAGGGGTTTTTAATTTAAGAATCGTTTGATGTTTTGGTTGATTCAGATAGCTTTATCTCGAGTTTAGGAGTGTTTTCATATATTTATTTTGATTATATAACCCTGGAAGACTAAGAACGAGTTCTTGGTTTTTCGAATTTTTGATTTTTGTTTTCAGTAAATTATAGATGTTATTGACAGATTTTGGTTATTGATAATGATTATAAGAGGTTGTATCTTTGATTTGCGATAAATTTTACGAAGTTTGGTTGCGTTTTCGGGGGAGGGGTTGTTTTCTGCTGAAGCCACCGGAAAGCTTCGGATGTTGGCCGGAGATGGAGGTAGGACGGCGTCGGGACGAAGGTGATTTAGCGGTGAAGTTGCTGCAGCCGTGGGGTATCGATTGGCATCAGAAACTGGAGGAAATGAGGTCCTGGAGCATGAATCGAACACGTCGGAAAACTCGGCTGGTGGCCGGAGTTGCTGCAGAATCCGACGGGTTGACTGTGTTCTTGAAAACCCGATTACCGACCTGTTAACCCGGAATGATGACACGGTTTTGATCCTGAAAACCCCCAATCTGTTTTCCTGTTTGTGTTTCTGAATTTCATTTATTTAATTATATTTTTATAAAATCAAAAATCAGTTTTTATAATTCTAAAAATATATTAAAATTAGATTTAAATTCTGAAAATTA
The DNA here is from genome assembly GCF_009905375.1 of Apium graveolens. NCBI lineage: Eukaryota > Viridiplantae > Streptophyta > Magnoliopsida > Apiales > Apiaceae > Apium > Apium graveolens. The sequence continues at coordinate 73,273,549 of NC_133654.1, forward strand.
TTATTAATAATTCCTAAATTATTTTAATTAATTTAGGAATTCGAATTTTGTTATTTACTTAATTATTTAATTACTTATCTAATTATTTATCTAATTATTTATCTAATTATTTATTATTTAGTAATTAAGTAATTACTTAATAATTAATGATTAAAATTAATCAAATATTATGATTTAAAGATTCGGTAATTAGTTAAATAAAACGAGTAAGTGAGCGATAAATAGATTATTATTATTCGAGCGATAGTTAATTATACGAAGAATATCAGAATAATTGTTTGTAACGAATAATTAAATACAGATAATCGATTAAATCATATAAGCTGTAATAATAATCGTAGTAGTTTAATAATTATACGAGAAATGTGAGTAACTCGTATTTATACGAGTAGTTGATCGTTGAATTGGAATATGATTCGAATAATAACTTCTTTATTCGATAGATAACGTAACAGCTAATTGTATCCATTATTTATCTGTAAATAATCGATCTAATCGAGTAAGTAATAATAAATTGTAAATATTTGTAATAAATTATAATTAATCATAATAATTAGGGATTAATTATTTTAAATTATTAAATAATTATTTATTAATTATTTATTAGTTATTTATTATTTATTAATTATTTAAAAATGATTAATTACTTCGATAATCAATCAAATAATTTTCAATAAATCATAACATATTCATTTTAATTCCAAAAATTATAGAAAAATCATTTTTGACTCTGATTTTTCTTAAATAATTATTAAAAATTATTTTAGGATTTAAAAATTAGTAATAATTATTTATATTGAATAATAAATTGAATTATCAGTGTTTAATTGATATTAATTAGACCGTTAGTTTGATTTGAGCGAAACGAAAGCCCTTTGACTCAGAATAATGAATTCTTTTCATTAAAAATAATATTAAGACCTAATTTCTTATAGAAATTAGTTGACTTTGTTATTTGTTTGATTATCAGTCGAAGTGCGTGCCGAGAAGAGTCCGAAAAATTCCGGAAAAATGGGAAACGAGTTAGATGGTGATCAGTGGAGCGATCAGCGAGTCGATTTTGATTCTAAAAATTATTTTAACTATAAAAATGATATGTGCTTATATGTATTATGTGGTGAATCGAGTCTTACTTGCTAATATATAAATATACGAGTTAGTCATAAGCGCATGGGTAGATAATAGGAACGATGTGAAGTCAATTCAAGATGCAATTGAAGTACGAAATGACTTAACCAATCTATTTTTCTAACAGAAGCTAAACCAGAATGGCAGGTTGAGTAGGTGATAGACGAAGATGATTTAATTGCAGTGAGTTGCGCAGAAGGCAAGTTTCTCCCCTATTCTATTTTCAGAATAGTGATATTTCTTCAGATTCTTATCACGCTTGCACTCTTTTGATTCTCTTGGTCATATTTTATTTCGATTATTGCTTATCCTTTTTATTTGACTTTATTGTTCATATTCCAATTGTTACTCAAAATTATTGATATATTCTGGTGATTAGAATATGTCAAAGCATACCGATTGTTCCGGTTGCTATTCCAGGGACTAGATGATAATACTTTGGGGATTAAGTTTACTTAATCCTAAGGACCGGGACATAACCGAATCCTTGAGATGGGCCGTAGTGCCTGGGTTCCCAACGAGATCTATATAGTGAGATATAGATCTGCACTGTATCCTGGCTGATCATCAGGGTATAGATGCGAACTTGAGTCCAGTTTAGTTCGTTTATATTCGCCAATAATGGCCTTCTTTCTATTCTCGCGGGGTTATATCTTTGCAGATATACCCGGGTTATGGATTCATTTAAAATGCTTTAACACTGTTTATATTTTACGGACTTGTTGAGCAATTTTTGGCTCACCCTTTTTGTTGTTATTATTGTTTTCAGATAAGAAGGAATATGAAACCCATCAGGACTCGAGTGGTAAAGAAGCGGTTCAAGCCTCGGGATCCTCTCATACCCAAGGTGTTGATCTAAATCCAGGAAGAAAGCTTTGAGTTTCCCGAACATGTGGAGTGTAGATAGTTAATGTGTGTGTGTTTTTGAATAAGAGATGAACTTAGTTTAAAACTGATTAGAAAATGGTTTGTAATAAAGAGAGTTTGTGAGATTTTGAATTTGGGTTGTAATAAAAGTAGTTAGTGGTTCTTGTTTTCATACTTCAACCTAAAAAGATCCTGGTTAGTGCTAAAGGGGTTTAGATAATATTTTTATTATTTGTTAATCAAATTGTACATGTTTGGTGATTAGCTAGTAACCCCCAGACTTTTACCCCGGGTCTGGAGGGCGTTACAGGTTTGGCATAAGAGCGGTAGGTTTGGTCCCTGAAAACAAGAACATTAGGGTTAAGATAAGATATGGAGATCACATAGGATATGAATAATCAAATAGGAAGATTAGTGTTAGGATTTAGGTCATATTATAATAGGAAAGTATCAATCTTAGGACTGTTTAGTGACCTTTCTTTTCTTTGGTATATTATCAGATGGCATTTTCAGGTTATTCTGCGTCTTCTGAGAGGACAATCACCGGGCCAGCAGCACCAGTTATACCTCCAGTATCTGAGTACATGTTTCCTCCTCTACCACCTCCACCACCATTGCTACAGGAGCCGGTACCACTAGTACAGGGGATAGCCCAGGACCCTATAGAGATGTTCGATCCATTTGAGTTCTTTGAGTCGATGGTTCCTTTGCCAGTTGAGTATCAGTTTATATAGGGGATTGAGCTAGAGTTACCACCACCACCAGTGTTACCTCCTATACCAGTGCATGCCCTAGAGCCGGACGTATTTCAGATGATTCCAGTCGAGGGGATGGGAGAGCATGATGTGGATCTACAGTTAGGGTTACCACAACAGGGTGCAGGTATACCGAGGGTTCCATCACAGGAGTCAGTGGGTCAGGTTGCACAGCCGCATATGGTACCATACCATGAGTATAGAGTTATGAGGGATGATGTAGAGTATTGGAGAGCATAGTGTCGAGAGATTATGCATCTGTTTGACCAGAGGGACAGAGGACCGTTAGCGGCCCTACAGCCAGATTACTATATGAGACAGAGATTGCAGTTGGGAGCTCGATAATTTGACTCACGAGGGACCGCCTTCTTTCGCAGAGTTCTACAGGATATTCTGCTTGGCACAAAATTTGGTCCAGACACTTAGGGATGAGCTGAGGCATATTACGCCTGGGTTTTGAGACAGTGACTTAAGAGTACAGATGTATATAGATGCAACATAGTATAACATAGTGAGTAGTGTGTATGTGTGTATTAGTAGTTTAACCCGTAGTAGTAGTTTGACTGATAGTAGTTAGTGTGACTTGTAGCCGCGGTGATAACCAGCAGAGCGAGACTTTTTGTATCAAACATTTACACCTGAGGCTGGTGTCATATATATATAAAATGAACTTTTTCAAATTTCTTTTATTTAAATTTCAGTCCTTACAGTTTTACAACATTTACCTTTCCTTTATTATTTTATAGCTTTTCATATTATAAATTCCGTCGAAAAAAGGGAAAAAAAGAAAAGAACAAACATTTTATTTAACTGTTTACATTTCCTATTTTTACATTCAGCAACTGTTTTCTTTATTTAAATCATGTTGTTAATACATGATAAATTATTTTCTTACATACTGTTAATTATTTATTAAACTGTTAAAGAAATATCACTTGTTTTATTATCAGAAAATGGCACCAAAAAGAAAGACTGGGAGTGAGACTTCTAACAGCAATTCCGAAGGACAGACTAATGAGACCATGAACCAAATGTTCCATCTGATGCAACAATAGATGGTAATGATGCAGCAACAGATGTAGCATCAACAACAACATATTCAACAACAAACGTTGCAACAACCACCTCGTCTTGAGCCCCAGATACCACCAACATTACCTGTTGTTACTTTTAAGCAGTTTCAGTCGGTTAAACCCCTAGAATTTGATGGGTCAGCTGATCTTATTAAAGGTACCACCTGGTTAAAGGAAATAGAGAAAGCGTTTGCACTAGTAAAGATAGGTGAAGATCAGAAGACTGATTTTGCTAGTTATTTGTTGAAAGGAGAAGCAAATTATTGGTGAGAATCTAAAAAGGCTTTAGAGGGTGAAGATGTTATTGCATGGGATAGGTTTAAAGAGTTGTTTTTAGAGAAACATTTTCCTCGCTATGTGAGAAATCAAATGCAGATAAAGTTTTTGGAACTGAAGCAAGAAAGTATGTCTGTGACAGAGTTTGAAGCCAAATTTATTGAATTGGCTAGGTTCATCCCAGAACAAGCGGATACTGAAGAGAAACGGGTTCAAAGGTTTCAAGAAGGATTACGACCGTGGATCCGTGGACAAGTTGCAGTTTTTGAATTAACAACGATACCGCCGTAGTCCAGAAAGCCTTGATCATCGAAGGAGAAAGTGAGAGATCTTAAAGGGATAGAGGACATGGAAGTTTCCAAGACCGCTCTAGCAGGAAGCCGGGATTTCAAGCCCGGAAAAATTTGAATTTCAAAAGGAAAGGACAAGGTACCCAGAAAACAGGTAATCATTTCCAAGCCCCCAAACAGCAGGGAATTGTTAGAGTCCCAGTGCCGTACTGCAGAACATGTGGACGCAAGCACACCGGTGGATGTATCAAAGTAGATGTGACATGTTTCAAATGCAAGCAGAAAGAACACTATTCTAACGAATGTCCAACGGGAAAGACATCATAAATTACTTGCTACCAATGTGGAAAGAAAGGGCAAATCGCTAGGAATTGCAAAGGACCATCAATGGCAGCTAGTATTTCTAAAGTGTTGGCATTACCTCCGCCACCGCCGCCTAATCAATTCAGAGCAAGAACTTTTAACATGACAATGAAAGAAGCAGTGCAGAGTCTGAGTGTAATTACATTTACGCTTTTGGTGAATTTCGTAGATTCAAAAGTATTAATTGATTCTGGAGCTACCCGTTCATTTATTTCTGAAGAATTTCTTGATAAGTTACATTACGAAATCGAATGATTGGGCGATACGTTAATTATAAAATTAGCGAATGACAACCAAGTTCCAGTAGATCGAGTATGTCCTGCGTGCGATATAGAAATAGCTGGGCATCATTTTTCTGTAGACTTGATTCCTTTTAAGTTAGGAGAGTTTGATGTCATTTTGGGAATGGATTGGTTAGCTTGTCATAATGCTCAGATCGATTGCGCGAATAAGAAAGTCAAATTGCAAACTTCGGAAAATGCAACGGTAATGTTCAAGGGCGAAAAATAGCGGAAGAAATTTCTGACAGTGATGCAGACCAAACGATTGCTTCGACAAGGATGCGAGATGTACATAGCTTACCTATTAGATACTGAAAAAGGAAGTCCTAAACTAGAAGACATTCCAGTTGTATATGAGTTTCCGGACGTCTTTCCAGACGAGCTTCCAGGGTTACCGCCAGATCGAGAAATTGAATTCACGATTGATCTAGCACCAGGTACAGAACCAGTTTCGAAAGCTCCATATCGAATGGCTCCAGTTGAGATGAAGAAATTATCAACGCAACTGCAAGATCTTCTAGACCGAGGCATCATACGACCTAGTGTATCCCCATGGGGTGCACCGATATTGTTCGTGAAGAAGAAAGATGGCAGTATGCGACTATGCATTGACTATCGGGAATTGAATAAGTTCACTATTAAGAATAAGTATCATTTACCAAGAATCGACGATTTGTTCGATCAGCTAAAATGAGCCGCATAGTTTTCGAAGATAGATTTGCGATCCGGCTTAATCAATTGAAAATTAAATCTGAAGATATTCCCAAGACTGCGTTTCGTACGAGATATGGACATTACGAGTTTCTTGTAATGGCCTTCGATTTGACCAACGCGCCAGCAACATTCATGGATCTGATGAACAGAGTATTCAAGAAATATTTGGATAAATTCATGATCGTATTTATTGATGACATCTTGATTTACTCAAAGACAGAAGAAGAGCATGTTGAGCACTTGAGGATAGCTTTAGAAATTCTGAGGAAAGAACAACTGTACGCGAAATTCTCGAAATGTGAATTCTGGGTAAAGGAAGTACAATTTTTAGGACACATCATCAGTAGGGAAGGCATCCAAGTCGATCCAACAAAGATTGAAGCTGTGTTAAATTGGGAAAAACCAAAGACACCGACAGAAGTTCGAAGTTTCTTGGTATTGGCAGGATATTATAGAAGATTTGTTAAAGATTTTGCGAAAATAGCAACGCCGTTGACCAAGTTAACTCGAAAAAGTGAAAAATTCGTATGGGATGACAAATGTGAAGAAAGTTTTCAAGAACTGAAGAATCGGTTGGTAACCGCACCGGTACTCATATTACCAGACGAGCATGAGAATTTTGTCATTTATAGTGAAGCTTCATATCGCGGATTAGGATGTGTACTGATGCAGCACAGTAACGTCATTGCATATGCTTCGAGACAACTCAAACCTCATGAACAGAAATATCCTACTCATGACCTGAAATTAGCAGCGATCGTATTTGCGTTAACACTTTGAAGACACTATCTCTACGGTGAAAAATGCGAAATCTACACAGATCATAAAAGTTTGAAGTACATCTTTACACAAAAGGAACTGAACATGAGACAATGTCAATGGCTGGAATTGATTAATGATTACGAGGTTACGATCAGTTATCATCCAGGGAAAGCAAATGTTGTGGCAGATGCGCTGAGCAGGAAAGAAAGATTGAATTTGTTAACTTCATGCGAAGAATTAGCCAAAGAATTTGATAAGTTGGAAATCGAAATTCGTGTACCCAATGAATCTACAGAAGCTATCTACGCTATGAATTTTCAACCAGAGTTGCTAGAGAAGATTCGCCGCTGTCAAGAAGAAGTGATGAGTCAGGATGACGACTTAACGGGAGAAGAAATCACAACTCAGAAGGATAATGAAGGAATTTTACGCTTTGCATCGAGAACCTGGATCCCTAACGTGGCAGAATTGAAAGAAGAAATATTGTGAAATGCGCACAGTTCGAAGTATTCCATTCATCCAGGAATTACAAAAATGTATTGCGATCTGAAGAAAAACTTTTGGTGGCCGAATATGAAGAAGGAAATAGTAGAATGGATAAGTAAATGCTACACATGCCAGAGAGTCAAAGCGGAACATTAACGTCCGAGCGGATTATTACAACCGTTAGATATTCCAGAATGGAAATGAGAATATTTAGCGATGGATTTCGTGGCAGGACTACCAAGGACTAAAGCAAATCATGAGGAACTTAAGCTGTTGTGAAAGAGTCAGGCGGTGTCGATCAAGACCTTGGAAAATCAAATCGGTCAAATAGCCAATGCAGTGCTCAATCGTCAACCTGGCACACTTCCCAGTGACACGGAAGTGCCAGTCAGGAAGGAAGCTAAAGAGCAAGTCAAGGCTATTACCTTAAGGTCTGGGAAAGTTGCTGATGCTCAAAAGGAAAAAGAAGGAGAAGCTGAAGTTGGAGATGAAGAAGCTAAGCAAAAGGAGAAAGCGGCGGAACCAAGGAAGACTACTGTTGAACACACTCTGCCTGAGGGTAATACAGGGGAGAAACAACTTTATCCTCATCCACCTTTCCCTAAGAGATTGCAACAACAAAAGCTGGATAAGCAGTTCGGTAAGTTTCTGGAGGTGTTCAAGAAACTTCACATCAATATACCTTTCGCCGAGGCTCTGCAGCAAATGCCTAGTTATGCGAAGTTTATGAAGAGTATTCTTTCAAGGAAGGTGAAACTGGATGACCTTGAGACCGTTGCTCTAACAGAAGAATGCAGTGCTGTGCTGCAACAAAAGTTACCTCCAAAGCTTAAAGATCCAGGTAGCTTCACCATTCTTTGCACCATTGGCAAGTTGTCTTTTGACAAGTGCCTTTGCGATTTGGGAGCAAGCATAAATCTGATGCCGTTGTCGATCTTTAAAAAGTTGGATTTGCCTGATCCAAAGCCCACCCACATGTCTCTACAATTGGCTGATCGTTCTATTACTTACCCAAGAGGCATAGTGGAGGATGTGCTAGTCAAGGTGGATAAGCTCTTCTTTCCTGCAGACTTTGTTATTCTGGATTTCGAGGAAGATAAGAAGATTTCCATAATCTTGGGAATACCTTTCTTGGCCACTGGCCGTACCTTAATAGATGTGCAGAAAGGTGAACTCACAATGCGGGTACAGGATCAGGATGTGACCTTCAATGTATTCAAAGCAATGAAATTCCCTACAGAAGATGAGGAGTGCTTAAAAGTGGATGCGATTGATTCCGAGGTTACTTCAGAACTCGATCATATGCTAATGTATGATGCATTAGAAAAGGCCTTAGTGGGGGATTTTGACAGTGATGATGAAGATGACAACGAGCAATTACAATATCTTAATACTTCTCTCCCTAGAGGCGAAAGCTGGACATGCCGTTTGAATCTCTTGGTACTTCTGACCTAAAAAATGCTGACGGAAAGCTCAAACCATCAATTGAGGAGGCACCCACCTTGGAGCTTAAGCCATTGCCTGAACACTTGAGGTATGCTTTTTTAGGTGATGCATCTACATTACTTGTTATTATTGCATCTGACCTTTCAGGTAGTGAGGAGGACAAACTCTTAAGGATTTTGAGAGAATTCAAATCGGCTATTGGATGGACCATAGCAGATATCAAGGGGATCAGCCCTTCATATTGTATGTATAAGATTCTGCTAGAGGAAGGTAGTAAGCCAACTGTTGAGCAACAGCGCAGACTTAATCCTATCATGAAAGAGGTTGTGAAGAAAGAAATTCTGAAGTGGCTGGATGCAGGAATCATTTATCCTATTTCTGACATTTCTTGGGTGAGCCCCATGCAATGTGTGCCTAAGAAAAGAGGTATTACTGTGGTAGCAAATGAGAAGAACGAGCTCATCCCCACTCGAACAGTCACAGGATGGAGAGTATGCATGGACTACCAAAAGTTGAACAAGGCCACGAGGAAGGATCACTTCCCTCTTCCGTTTATTGATCAGATGCTTGATAGGTTGGCTGGTCATGAGTATTATTATCTTCTGGATGGCTACTCGGGGTATAATCAGATTTGTATTGCACCAGAGGATCAAGAAAAGACTACCTTCACTTGTCCATTTGGCACGTTTGCTTTTCGCAGAGTTTCGTTTGGGTTATGTGGCGCACCGGCCACTTTTCAGAGATGTATGTTGGCTATATTCTCTGACATGATTAGGAGTAATGTCGAGGTGTTCATGGATGACTTCTCCGTCTTTGGACATTCGTATGATGAATGTTTGAATAATCTTCGTGCCATGCTCAAAAGGTGTGTGGAAACTAATTTGGTGCTCAATTGGGAAAAATATCATTTTATGGTGCGTGAAGGCATTATTCTTGGGCATAAGGTCTCTAGCAAGGGTCTTGAGGTGGATAAAGCCAAGGTGGAAGTCATTCAAAATCTTCCACCACCTATTTCTGTGAAAGAAATCCGTAATTTTCTTGGTCATGCGAGTGTTTATCGGCGTTTTATCAAGGACTTTTCGAAGATATCTAAGCCGCTGTGCAACTTGCTTGAGAAGGATGTGCCTTTCAAATTTAATGATGAATGTTTGACGGCATTCGAGACTCTTAAGAAGAGTTTAATCACTGCACCAGTTATTACAACACCGGATTGGACAGAGCCTTTTAAGATGATGTGTGATACGAGTGATTATGCGGTAGGCGCAGTTCTTGGGCAGCGTAAGAATAATCTCTTTCATGTGGTCTACTATGCTAGAAAGACCTTAAATGGGCCCCAAATGAACTACACCACTACTGAGAAGGAGCTCCTGGCTATAGTCTTTGGTTTCGAGAAATTTCGATCTTATCTGCTTGGGAGAAAAGTGACAGTATTCACTGATCATGCGACCATTCGCTATTTGGTTTCCAAGAAGGATTCGAAGCCGAGACTCATTCGTTGGGTGCTCTTACTACAGGAATTTGAGTTAGAGATCAAGGATCGAAAAGGTACTGAGAATCAAGTAGCTAACCATCTCTCTAGATTGGAGAATCCCGAGTCTACTTCACATGATAAGACGTTGATCAACGAATCTTTTCCGGATGAGCGGTTGTTCGCAGTTCAGGAGGAAGAGTCATGGTTCGCAGATATTGTGAATTATCTTGTCAGCAATATAATGCCTCCTAATTTGACCACAGCTTAAAAGAATAAGTTTCTGCATGAGGTGAAGTGGTATATGTGGGATGAACCATATTTGTTTAGGCAGGGAGCTGACCAGATCATCAGGAGATGTATTCCATTCTGTGAGACGGAGGGGATATTACGAGACTGCCACTCCACAGTTTATGGAGGACACTATGGTGGTGAGAAGACAACAGCTCGTATCCTGCAAGCAGGTTTTTTCTGGCCTACTTTGTTTAAGGATGCTCATCAGTTTGTTTTAAGGTGTGATCGTTGCCAAAGAGTGGGAAATTTGACGAGAAAGGATGATATGCCGTTAAATGTGATGCTTGAAGTCGAGGTCTTTGATGTTTGGGGAATCGATTTCATGGGGCCTTTTGTCTCATCCTGCAACAATCAGTATATCTTGCTGGCAATCGATTATGTCTCAAAATGGGTAAAAGTCAAAGCTCTACCAATAAATGATGCAAAGGCAGTGTTGAAGTTTCTTCATAAGCAGATTTTCACAAGGTTTGGAATGCCACAAGTAATCATAAGTGATGAAGGGTCGCATTTCTGCAACCGTAAGTTCACTTCTATGATGCAGCGTTATAATGTGAATCATCGAGTTGCTACTGCCTATCATCCGCAAACAAATGGTCAAGCGGAAGTGTCTAACAGAGAGATCAAGCGCATTCTAGAGAAGGTTGCTTGTCCGTCAAGGAAGGATTGGTCTTTAAAGCTCGATGAAGCTGTTTAGGCTTACAGAACAGCATACAAAACTCCACTTGGTATGTCCCCATTTCAACTGGTGTATGGTAAGGGATGTCATTTACCTGCGGAGCTTGAGCATAAGGCCTATTGGGCGTTGAAAAAGTTGAACCTGGATCTAGATGTAGCTAGAAAGAAGCGAATGTTTCAGCTTAATGAACTTGATGAATTTCGACTCCAAGCGTACGAGAACAACAAAATGTACAAGGAAAAGGTGAAAAGGTGGCACGATAGGAAGCTACATCCTAAGTTATTCGTGCCGGGGCAATAAGTTCTCTTATTCAACTCTCTTCTCCAACTATTTCCTGGGAAGTTGAAATCAAGGTGGTCTGGACCTTTTATTGTCAAAATTGTGTTTCCACATGGAGCGGTGGATATTTTTGAGAATGATCCGGGCCAAGCATTCAAGGTTAATGGTCAGCGTTTGAAGCACTACTATAGGGACATGGCAAATCGAGAAGTGGTTAGTGCCGTTTTATTTTCAACTTGAGGAAGGTACGCAACATCAAGCTAATGATGAAAAAGAAGCGCTTTGTGGGAGGCAACCCATGATTTGTTGTTACTGGAACCCTTAGAAGTTAATAACCTATCCAAAACCACAAAAAAAATCAGAAAAACCGGGCTAGAATTTTTTTTTTCCAGTAGCCTCCTGAGCGCCCGCTCAGCTCTGTTGAGCGACCGCTCAGCTTTGCTGAGCGACCGCTCAGGGGTCGACTGTGAGATTTTTTTTTTTAGTTCAATAAAAATCCAAAAAAAATCAGAAAAAAATACAGCCCATAAACCCACGACCTATTCCCCATTATCCCATGATTTCAACCCTTAAACCCACTCCTAATCAAATTCTACCCTAATCCATACATTATATATACATACACCTATCCCATATATCTCCCATGCACTTTCTACAGTTCAACTCTCTCCCAAACACAAAAACACAAATCTCAAGCACTTTTATTCAGATTCGATGGCACCCAAGAGAGCAAGGACTATTGATAGCAGCAACACTGTCCCTACTGCTGATTCTTCGAGGGGTACTGCTGCGAGGCCTCGTTTGAATGATAGGGCTGCTGAGGAGGAGTACACTAGGCTTCTGGGGAAGTCGATTCTGAAGGAGAGGGGATTTTTACCATCGGGGAGGGATGGTGAGTTGTTGCCTATGATTGCTGAGAAGGGGTGGATAGCTTTTTGTGAGTCGCCTGAAGCAGTGCCGATGAGCGTGGTTCGCGAGTTTTATGCGAACGCGAAGGCCGAGAAGAATGGGTATTCTGTGGTCCGGGGGATGACGGTTGATTATCACCCAGCGGCGATTCGCCGTGTGATTGGGCAGAGACAGAGGAAGCCCACGGAGGAGAACTGGAACGAGAAGACTGCTGCGGATTTTGACTTGGATTTGATTTGTGCTACTCTCTATAGGCCGGGCACATTATGGACTTTCAAGACTGGAACTAATGAGTATCATCTCTTTCCGGCGATCGCGATGAACAGGTATGCCCGTGCATGGAATGCGTTTATTTGTGCTAATATTCTGCCTTCTTCGCGTGCACATGAGGTCACAGTTGAGAGAGCACAGTTGTTGTGGGCAGTTGTTGTGGGGAATTTTGAATGATGAGTAATATGTAGAATTTGGTGAGTTCATTTACCAAGGAATTCTGAAGTTTTTAAGGGGAGCTAAGCACATGAACATCCCTTATGCATCCACGGTTACTAAGGTTTGCCGAGCGGTGGGAGTTCAGTGGCCGTCTCATGAGCAGTTGCAGTTGTCGGCCGCTCCTATTGATTCCGGGACTCTGAATGCGATGCAGGAGTGGACCGGTGGTGAGCCCGAGGAGCATGGGCTGGGTTATCATCTTCCAGGAGGGCGTCCAGCATGAGGTGCTACTATGGCGAGGCCAAGGCGTGATGAGGCTGGTTCTTCTAGAGCTCAGGAGGGTGCTGGGATGGCTGATGCCCAGAATAGGAGGCTGGTTCTTCTAGAGCTCATATAGTTGCATATTCATGATAGTTTAGTTCATATAATTGCATAATTTTTGCCATATAGTTTTTTTTATTTATAGCTTTATTTATTTATCATGTCATGTAGCTCATGCATATGCCATGATCCCTTTTGTGATAATTTGCCGACTGATTTGTGATGTTGATGCGAGTGTAGTGATAGCATTAAAGTGATATTGAGTCGTGTAGGTTGATATGCATGCAAGAAACACTTGTATTTTCACTAAGTCTTAGAGAATGCTTAAGGACTAGATTGTTGTTATGGTCTGATTGTTTTCGAGGATAATCTATTTATTATGCTTATAATTTTATAATAGGTTCTTAGTGATAAAGGCATAAAAAAAATGGAGTAAAAAATGGAATTCGTTGCTAATTTTGGCTAGGCGTCAAATGGCTAGTAGCCGGCTCGTATGTTTATGCGGGTAGTCTAGGGTTGAGCAAGATGGAGCGAAACGCACTTGCTCAGATATTTTGAAAAAAAGAGAAAAAAAGAAGAAAAGAAATAAAAAGAAGAAGAAATAAAAGAAGAAAGATAAAGTGTTAATGCATAATTGATCACGAGTGGGCTCTTTGGTATTCGAGTTATAAGTTCTTAGGGGATTTTGTGCCTAGTGACCTAAGGCTTTTAGAGTCTGGGATCCGCTAACCTAACGCTCGCTACATGGATACCATTGTATAAGTCTTTTGTGGACCTCACTCATTGCACGGTCAAATAAGTATTATTGTTATGAATAAAAAGCATGATTCCGTAATAAGCTCCAGGATTCTTGTAGTGTTATAAGTCACTTTGTGCCTAGAATTTTTATTTTTTGTATAATCATGTGATTGCCTTGATGATAGTTGAGTCATAATAATTGATCTAGTTCCGAAGTATATCTGTTAAGCATCTGCACATACCACATTTCTGGCTGTATGTTAGTTTGCATGATTTGATTGATCTTTAGTCGCTTAATTGCATTTGTTGAGATGTCGTAAGTTGGTTGGTTTGGTCGTAGTTAGGGGGATCGCTGCATTTCATATAGATTGCATTCATGCATGTTTTTATTTTGTTTTTGAGTCTGTGACGCTTGAGGACAGACATCGATTTAAGTTTGGGGGTGTGATAAGTGGCATTTTATACCACTTAGAACGTCTTATAATAGCTTAAATTGGTGTCTTGAAATCAAGTATTTTGTGTATTTGATGCATTTTTCTAGTATTTGTGCATTTCAGGGTATTAGTTGCATTTCGGGGGAGAATTCATCAAAAATAAGCCTTGGCATGTGTCTAGCATTGCAAGAGGGAAGAGAGGAGCAGATTACAGCGAAGAAACGGAGCAAAAATAGACCATTTTCCAGTAGGGGTTTGAGCGCCCGCTCAGCTATGCTGAGCGGTCGCGTAGGAAGCTGAGCGGCCGCTCAGCATAGCTGAGCGGCCGCGTAGGGACGAAATATCAGATTAATTATTTTAGACTCCTATTTCTGTCTGGCTTCCAACTTTTGAGTAATCTGAGTTTTATGGGACTCCTATATAAGTAGATTTCAGAGACGTTTCACGTGTGTTGGATCGTTGTATTAATCAAGGAGCGAAGGAGATAAGGAAGAAGACCGTTTTAGCACACCGCAACGAAGAGGAAGCATATTTTCTTGTGATTCTTTATTTTGTTGTAACGTTGGATGCTAGTTTTCTTTGCTTTGAACCTATTTACTCTTGTGACGTATTCTGGTTTAATATAATTAGTTTAGTTATTATTCTTTTGTGTTTATTTATCATGTTTTCATATGAACCCATGATGACGATAAGTGCTAGCATGGGCTAATCGTGATCATGGGGTCATAACGGATTTACTATGGAATTATTTAGTTAGTTGTTTAATACCTTAGTGTGTGATGATTGTATGATATCTAGTATTGGTTGTGCGTATTCGTCTTATGTGCGTCGCGAACATATAAGATAGGGTGTTAATCTCTTGTGAAGCGACGGTGGATCTCGAGATTTAGAACTTGCCATGCTAGCATAGGTTCATGTACGAGTCTGCATGATTAGTGGGTAGCTCTAACCGTTTTATTCGCCCTGTGTAATCAAAAGGAATAACTTGTTCTTAAATCATTATGTTGTCAATTTCTGTAGACATATAGGGACTCAACATAATTGATGCCTATTCAACTTCTATCTTAATTGTGGATGTTTGGTAGAATGGTATTGGTACAATGAAAGTTGGCTTTTATCAGTTTTGTGTTATTCGATTAATATCATCACTGTTGCATGCTAAGGGTAATAACAATGACTATTGAAGGAAGTAGTAATGAAGTTGTGATCTCATGAGTGTTTTAATATTTTTAATTCGAAGTGTTAATTAAGTGATAAATTTTAGTAGTTAATTGTAGTTAATAATTAGTTATTTAAATCTAAGTATTATTGTCTTAACATTGAGAAGTAATCATACATTGGTGAGTGAGTTTAATTGAACATAATTAGTCTGAGTCTCTGTGGGAATGAACTAGAAAGTATTCTATATTACTTGCGAACGTGTATACTTGCGTGAATATTAGCGCGCGTTTTCGCCCTAACAAGTTTTTGGCACCGCTGCCGGGGACTCGACGTATTTGTTTAGTTTATGTACTTACCATTATTGGTCGTTAGGACTCAGTAATTAAGACGTGTTACTTATTTTTTTCGGTTGTGTTTCAGGTACTTTAGCGAGCGTTTATGCAAACTTGTTCTCGTACTCGCAAGAGGACTTTAGATACAGCTGAGGAGATAGACGAAGTTCTTGATATTCCGGAGAAGATAGATTTTGAAGATTCGGATTTAGGAAGTGAGCAGAAGGAGCCAGTAATCATGGGTGATCGTATTGTTCCGGCTGATCCAGCTCTTATGGACTTTTCTCGGCCTAAAATTGATGACATTCGGTCAAGCATTCTTCATCCGGCTATCCAAGATAACACCTTTAAAATCAAGCCGGGCACTATTCAGATGGTGCAGAACTCTGTTTCTTTCGGAGGAGCTGCGACTAAAGACCCCAACATGCACATAAGGAATTTTGTCGAGATCTGCAGTACTTTCAAATATAATGGTGTGACTAAATAGGCTATCAAGCTGAGGCTTTTCCCATTCTCACTGAGGGATAAAGCTAAGGACTGGTTATATTCTGAACCAGCTGGGTCCATCGCTAGCGCAAAAGTTTCTGGTGAAGTTTTATCCAATGGCAAAGACTGCTGCTATGAGGAGTGCTCTTACTCAATTTGCGCAGCAACCTACGGAATCTATGTGCGAAGCTTGGGAGCGCTACAAGGAAATGATGAGAAAGTGTCCACATCATGGAATGCCCGATTGGATGGTGATCACTGGTTTCTATAATGGTTTAGGGGCCTAATCTCGGCCCATGCTCGATGCAGCAGCTGGAGGCGCCTTGTGGGCCAAAAGCTATACTGAGGCTTATAATCTTATTGAGACTATGGCTGCAAATAAGCATCAAAACCCAACTCAAAGGATGATGCCTGAGAAGGTAGCAGGTATTCTGGAAGTCGATACAGCCACCGCTATTGCAGCGCAGCTCCAAGCGCTGTCTATGAAGGTCGATTCTCTGGCTACCTATGGAGTCAATCAAATAGCTATGGTCTGTGAGCTTTGTGCAGGTTCTCATGCTACGGATCAGTGTTCTCTTGTTAACGAATCTGTTCAGTATGTGAACAATTATCAGTGACAACAGCAGCCTGTGCCAGCTACTTATCATCCTAACAACAGAAATTATCCAAATTTCAGCTGGGGTAATAATCAGAATGTTATTCAGCCACCATATCAGCAAGGTGTGAGTAAACAGTTCAATCCACCTGGATTCCAGCAACCACAACAGTATGCTCAAAGGCAATCAGATCCTCAACAGGGAGGTGCAGCTGCACCCACTAGTGCTGATTTTGAGGAACTTAAGTTGTTGTGCAAGAGTCAGGCGGTGTCGATCAAGACCTTGGAAAATCAAATCGGTCAAATAGCCAATGCAGTTCTCAATCGTCAACCTGGCATATTTCCCAGTGACACGGAAGTGCCAGGCAGGAAGGAAGCTAAAGAGCAAGTCAAGGCTATTACCTTAAGGTCTGGGAAAGTTGCTGATGCTGAAAAGGCAAAAGAAGGAGAAGCTGAAGTTGGAGATGAAGAAGCTAAGCAAAAGGAGAAAGCGGCGGAACCAAGGAAGACTACTGTTGAACACACTCTGCCTGAGGGTAATACAGGGGAGAAACAACTTTATCCTCCTCCACCTTTCCCTAAGAGATTGCAACAACAAAAGCTGGATAAGCAGTTCGGTAAGTTTCTGGAGGTGTTCAAGAAACTTCACATCAATATACCTTTCGCTGAGGCTCTGGAGCAAATGCTTAGTTATGCGAAGTTTATGAAGAGTATTCTTTCAAGGAAGGTGAAACTGGATGACCTTGAGACCGTTGCTCTAACGGAAGAATGCAGTGCTGTGCTGCAACAAAAGTTACCTCCAAAGCTTAAAGATCCAGGTAGCTTCACCATTCCTTGCACCATTGGCAAGTTGTCTTTTGACAAGTGCCTTTACGATTTGGGAGCAAGCATAAATCTGATACCGTTGTCGATCTTTAAAAAGTTGGATTTGCCTGATCCAAAGCCCACCCACATGTCTCTACAATTGGCTGATCGTTCTATTACTTACCCAAGAGGCATAGTGGAGGATGTGCTAGTCAAGGTGGATAAGCTCTTCTTTCCTGCAAACTTTGTTATTCTGGATTTCGAGGAAGATAAGAAGATTTCCATAATCTTGGGAATACCTTTCTTGGCCACTGGCTGTACCTTGATAGATGTGCAGAAAGGTGAACTTACAATGCGGGTACAGGATCAGGATGTGACCTTCAATGTATTCAAATCAATGAAATTCCCTACAGAAGATGAGGAGTGCTTAAAAGTGGATGCGATTGATTCCGAGGTTACTTCAGAACTCGATCATATGCTAATGTCTGATGCATTAGAAAAGGCCTTAATGGGGGATTTTGACAGTGATGATGAAGATGACAACGAGCAATTACAATATCTTCATGCTTCTCTCCCTGGAGGCGAAAGCTGGACATGCCGTTTGAATCTCTTGGTACTTCTGACCTCAAAAATGCTGACGGAAAGCTCAAACCATCAATTGAGGAGGCACCCACCTTGGAGCTTAAGCCATTGCCTGAACACTTGAGGTATGCTTTTTTAGGTGATGCATCTACATTACCTGTTATTATTGCATCTGACCTTTCAGGTAGTGAGGAGGACAAACTCTTAAGGATTTTGAGAGAATTCAAATCGGCTATTGGATGGACCATAGCAGATATCAAGGGGATCAGCCCTTCATATTGCATGTATAAGATTCTGCTAGAGGAAGGTAGTAAGCCAACTGTTGAGCAACAGCGCAGACTTAATCCTATCATGAAAGAGGTGGTGAAGAAAGAAATTCTGAAGTGGCTGGATGCAGGAATCATTTATCCTATTTATGACAGTTCTTGGGTGAGCCCCGTACAATATGTGCCTAAAAAAAGAGGTATTATTGTGGTAGCAAATGAGAAGAACGAGCTCATCCCCACTCGAACAGTCACAGGATGGAGAGTATGCATGGACTACCGAAAGTTGAACAAGGCCACGAGGAAGGATCACTTCCCACTTCCGTTTATTGATCAGATGCTTGATAGGTTGGCTGGTCATGAGTATTATTGTCTTCTGGATGGCTACTCGGGGTATAATCAGATTTGTATTGCACCAGAGGATCAAGAAAAGACTACCTTCACTTGTCCATTTGGCACGTTTGCTTTTCACAGAGTTTTGTTTGGGTTATGTGGCGCACCGGCCACTTTTCAGAGATGTATGTTGGCTATATTCTCTGACATGATTGGGAGTAATGTCGAGGTGTTCATGGACGACTTCTCCGTCTTTGGACATTCGTATGATGAATGTTTGAATAATCTTCGTGCCATGCTCAAAAGGTGTGTGGAAACTAATTTGGTGCTCAATTGGGAAAAATGTCATTTTATGGTGCGTGAAGGCATTATTCTTGGGCATAAGGTCTCTAGCAAGGGTCTTGAGGTGGATAAAGCCAAGGTGGGAGTCATTGAAAATCTTCCACCACCTATTTCTGTGAAAGGAATCCGTAATTTTCTTGGTCATGCGGGTGTTTATCAGCGTTTCATCAAGGACTTTTCGAAGATATCTAAGCCGCTGTGTAACTTGATTTGAGAAGGATGTGCCTTTCAAATTTGATGATGAATGTTTGACGGCATTCAAGACTCTTAAGAAGAGTTTAATCACTGCACCAGTTATTACAACACCAGATTGGACAGAGCCTTTTAAGATGATGTGTGATGCGAGTGATTATGCGGTAGGCGCAGTTCTTGGGCAGCGCAAGAATAATCTCTTTCATGTGGTCTACTATGATAGAAAGACCTTAAATGGGGCCCAAATGAACTACACCACTACTGAGAAGGAGCTCCTGGCTATAGTCTTTGGTTTCGAGAAATTTTGATCTTATCTGCTTTGGACAAAAGTGACAGTATTCACTGATCATGCGACCATTCGCTATTTGGTTTCCAAGAAGGATTCGAAGTCGAGACTCATTTGTTGGGTGCTCTTACTACATGAATTTGAGTTAGAGATCAAGGATTGAAAATATACTGAGAATCAAGTAGCTAACCATCTCTCTAGATTGGAGAATCCCGAGTCTACTTCACATGATAAGACGTTGATCAACGAATCTTTTCCGGATGAGCGGTTGTTCGCAGTTCAGGAGGAAGAGCCATGGTTCGCAGATATTGTGAATTATCTTGTCAGCAATATAATACCTCCTAATTTGACCACAGCTTAAAAGAAGAAGTTTCTGCATGAGGTGAAGTGGTATATGTGGGATGAACCGTATTTGTTTAGACAGGGAACTGACCAGATCATCAGGAAATGTGTCCCATTCTGTGAGACGGAGGGGATATTACGAGACTGCCACTCCACAGTTTATGGAGGACACTATGGTGGTGAGAAGACAGCAGCTCGTATCCTGCAAGCAGGTTTTTTCTGGCCTACTTTGTTTAAGGATGCTCATCAGTTTGTTTTAAGGTGTGATCGTTGCCAAAGAGTGGGAAATTTGACGAGAAAGGATGAGATGCCGTTAAATGTGATGCTTGAAGTCGAGGTCTTTGATGTTTGGGGAATCGATTTCATGGGGCCTTTTGTCTCATCCTGCAACAATCAGTACATCTTGCCGGCAGTCGATTATGTCTCAAAATGGGTAAAAGTCAAATCTCTACCAATAAATGATGCAAATGCAGTGTTGAATTTTCTTCATAAGCAGATTTTCACAAGGTTTGGAACGTCACGAGTAATCATAAGTAATGAAGGGTCGCATTTCTGCAACCGTAAGTTCACTTCTATGATGCAGCGTTATAATGTGAATCATCGAGTTGCTACTGCCTATCATCCGCAAACAAATGGTCAAGCGGAAGTGTCTAACAGAGAGATCAAGCGCATTCTAGAGAAGGTTGTTTGTCCGTCAAGGAAGGATTGGTCTTTAAAGCTCGATGAAGCTGTTTAGGCTTACAGAACAGCATACAAAACTCCACTTGGTATGTCCCCGTTTCAACTGGTGTATGGTAAGGGATGTCATTTACCTGCGGAGCTTGAGCATAAGGCCTATTGGGCGTTGAAAAAGTTGAACCTGGATCTAGATGTAGCTGGAAAGAAGCGAATGCTTCAGCTTAATGAACTTGATGAATTTCGACTCCAAGCGTACGAGAACAACAAAATGTACAAGGAAAAGGTGAAAAGGTGGCACGATAGGAAGCTACATCCTAAGTTATTCGTGCCAGGGCAATAAGTTCTGTTATTCAACTCTCGTCTCCAACTTTTTCCTCCGAAGTTGAAATCAAGGTGGTCTGGACCTTTTATTGTCAAAACTGTGTTTCCACATGGAGCGGTGGAGATTTTAGAGAATGATCTGGGCCAATCATTCAAGGTTAATGATCAGCGTTTGAAGCACTACTATATGGACACGGCAAACCGAGAAGTGGTTTGTGCCGTTTTATTTTCAACTTGAGGAAGGTATGCAACGTGAAGCTAATGACGAAAAAGAAGCGCTTCGTGGGAGGCAACCCATGATTTGTTGTTACTGGAACCCTTAGAAGTTAATAACCTATCCAAAACCACAAAAAAAATCAGAAAAACCGGGCTAGAATTTTTTTTTTCCAGTAGCCTCCTGAGCGCCCGCTAAGCTCTGTTGAGCGACCGCTCAGCTTTGCTGAGCGACCGCTCAGGGGTCGGCTGGGAGAAATTCTTTTTTAGTTCAATAAAAATCCAAAAAAAATCAGAAAAAAAATACAGCCCATAAACCCACGACCTATTCCCCATTATCCCATGATTTCAACCCTTAAACCCACTCCTAATCGAATTCTACCCTAATCCATACCCTATATATACATACACCTATCCCATATATCTCCCATGCACTTTCTACACTTCAACTCTCTCCCAAACACAAAAACACAAATCTCAAGCACTTTTATTCAGATTTGATGGCACCCAAGAGAGCAAGGACTATTGATAGCAGCAGCACTGTCCCTACTGCTGATTCTTTGAGGGGTACTGCTGCGAGGCCTCATTTGAATGATAGGGCTGCTGAGGAGGAGTACACTAGGCTTCTGGGGAAGCCGATTCTGAAGGAGAGGGGATTTTTACCATCGGGGAGGGATGGTGAGTTGTTGCCTATGATTGCTGAGAAGGGGTGGATAGCTTTTTGTGAGTCGCCTGAAGCAGTGCCGATGAGCGTGGTTCGCGAGTTTTATGCGAATGCGAAGGCCGAGAAGAATGGGTATTCTGTGGTCCGGGGGATGACGGTTGATTATCACCCAGCGACGATTCGCCGTGTGATTGGGCAGAGACAGAGGAAGCCCACGGAGGAGAACTGGAATGAGAAGACTGCTGAGGATTTTGACTTGGATTTGATTTGTGTTACTCTCTGTAGGCCGGGCACAGTATGGACTTTCAAGACTGGAACTAATGAGTATCATCACTTTCTGGCGATCGCGATGAACAGGTATGCCCGTGCATGGAATGCATTTATTTGTGCTAATATTCTGCCTTCTTCGCATGCACATGAGGTCACAGTTGAGAGAGCACAGTTGTTGTGGGCAGTTGTTGTGGGGAATTTTGAATGAGGAGTACTATGTAGACTTTGGTGAGTTCATCTACCAAGGAATTCTGAAGTTTTTGAGGGGAGCTAAGCACATGAATATCCCTTATGCATCCACGGTTACTAAGCTTTGCCGAGCGGTGGGAGTTCAGTGGCCGTCTCATGAGCAGTTGCAGTTGCCGGCCTCTCCTATTGATTCCGGGACTCTGAATGCGATGCAGGAGTGGACCGGTGGTGAGCCCAAGGAGCATGGGCTGGGTTATCGGCTTCCAGGAGGGCGTCCAGCACGATGTGCTACTATGGCGAGGCCAAGGCGTGATGAGGCTGGTTCTTCTAGAGCTCAGGAGGGTGCTGGGATGGCTGATGCCCAGAATAGGAGGCTGGTTCTTCTAGAGCTCATATAGTTGCATATTCATGATAGTTTAGTTCATATAATTGCATAATTTTTGCCATATAGTTTTTTTTTATTTATAGCTTTATTTGTTTATCATGTCATGTAGCTCATGCATATGCCATGATCCCTTTTGCGATAATTTGCCGACTGATTTGTGATGTCGATGCGAGTGTAGTGATAGCATTAAAGTGATGTTGAGTCGTATAGGTTGATATGCATGCTAGAAACACTTGTATTTTCACTAAGTCTTAGAGAATGCTTAAGGACTAGATTGTTGTTATGGTCTGATTGTTTTTGAGGATAAAAGAAGAAAGATAAAGTGTTAATGCATAATTGATCACGAGTGGGCTCTTTGGTATTCGAGTTATTAAGTTCTTAGGGGACTTTGTGCCTAGTGACCTAAGGCTTTTAGAGTCTGGGATCCGCTAACCTAACGCTCGCTACATGGATACCATTGTATAAGTCTTTTGTGGACCTCACTCATTGCACGGTCAAATAAGTATTATTGTTATGAATAAAAAGCATGATTCTGTAATAAGCTCCAGGATTCTTGTAGTGTTATAAGTCACTTTGTGCCTAGAATTTTTATTTTTTGTATAATCATGTGATTGCCTTGATGATAGTTGAGTCATAATAATTAATCTAGTTCTGAAGTATATCTGTTAAGCATCTGCACACACCACGTTTCTGGCTGTATGTTAGTTTGCATGATTTGATTGATCTTTAGTCGCTTAATTGCATTTGTTGAGATGTCGTAAGTTGGTTGGTTTGGTCGTAGTAAGGGGGATCGCTGTATTTCATATAGATTGCATTCATGCATGTTTTATTTTGTTTTTGAGTCTGTGATGCTTGAGGACAAGCATCGATTTAAGTTTGGGGGTGTGATAAGTTGCATTTTATACCACTTAGAACGTCTTATAATAGCTTAAATTGGTGTCTTGAAATCAAGTATTTTGTGTATTTGATGCATTTTTCTAGTGTTTGTGCATTTCAGGGTATTAGTTGCATTTCGGGGGAGAATTCATCAAAAATAAGCCATGGCATGTGTCTAGCATTGCAAGAGGGAAGAGAGGAGCAGATTACAGCGAAGAAACGGAGCAAAAATAGACCATTTTCCAGTAGGGGTCTGAGCGCCGCTGAGCGGTCGCGTAGGAAGCTGAGCGCCCGCTCAGCTATGCTGAGCGGCCGCGCAGGGACGGAAAATCAGATTAATTATTTTAGACTCCTATTTCTGTTTGGCTTCCAACTTCTGAGTAATCTGAGTTTTATGGGACTCCTATATAAGTAGATTTCAGAGACGTTTCACGTGTGTTGGATCGTTGTATTAATCAAGGAGCGAAGGAGATAAGGAAGAAGACCGTTTTAGCACACCGCAACGAAGAGGAAGCATATTTTCTTTTAATTCTTTATTTTGTTGTAACGTTGGATGCTAGTTTTCTTTGCTTTGAACCTATTTACTCTTGTGACGTACTCTGGTTTAATATAATTAGTTTAGTTATTATTCTTTTGTGTTTATTTATCATGTTTTCATATGAACCCATGATGACGATAAGTGCTAGCATGGGCTAATCGTGATCATGGGGTCATAACGGATTTACTATGGAATTCTTTAGTTAGTTGTTTAATACCTTAGTGTGTGATGATTGTATGATATCTAGTATTGGTTGTGCGTATTCGTCTTATGTGTGTCGCGAACATATAAGATAGGGTGTTAATCTCTTATGAAGCGACGGTGGATCTCGAGATTTAGAACTTGCCATGCTAGCATAGGTTCATGTACGAGTCTGCATGATTAGTGGGTAACTCTAACCGTTTTATTCGCCCCGTGTAATCAAAAGGAATAACTTGTTCTTAAATCATTATGTTGTCAATTTCTGTAGACATATAGGGACTCAACATAATTGATGCCTATTCAACTTCTATCTTAATTGTGGATGTTTGGTAGAATGGTATTAGTACAATGAAAGTTGGCTTTTATCAGTTTCGTGTTATTCGATTAATATCATCACTGTTGCATGCTAAGGGTAATAACAATGACTCTTGAAGGAAGTAGTAATGAAGTTGTGATCTCATGAGTGTTTTAATATTGTTAATTCGAAGTGTTAATTAAGTGATAAATTTTAGTAGTTAATTGTAGTTAATAATTAGTTATTTAAATCTAAGTGTTATTGTCTTAACATTGAGAAGTAATCATACATTGGTGAGTGAGTTTAATTGAACATAATTAGTCTGAGTCTCTGTGGGAACGAACTAGAAAGTATTCTATATTACTTGCGAACGCGTATACTTGCGTGAATATTAGCGCGTGTTTTCGCCCTAACACTTACCTTTGGTTGAATTTTCTTACAACAACAATTATCACGCAAGCATTGGAATGCCACCGTACGAAGCCTTATATGGAAGAAAATGCAGATCACCAGTACATTGGGATGAAGTTGGAGAATGCAAAGTTTTGGGTCCAGAATTAATCCAACAGACTAATGAAAAGATTGAACTTATTTGGAAATGATTAGACACAGCGCAAAATAGGCAACGCAAATATGCAGACCAAGCAAGGAAGGATATGGACTTCCAAGAAGGAGAACATGTGTTACTCAAAATATCGCCATGGAAAGGATTAACCAGATTTAGCAACAAGGGTAAATTAAAGCCGCGATACGTCGGACCGTTTGAAGTTTTGAGGAAAGTGGGAAAAGTTGCGTACGAATTAGCTTTACCGCCTCATATGCAACATATTCACAATGTGTTTCACATATCGATGCTTAAGCGATATAATCCTGATTCTAGGCATGTCATAGAATATGAACTGGTAGATATCCAACCTGATTTGTCTTTTGTAGAACAACCGATAAGAATTTTAGATCGGCGAGAGAAAATGTTGAGAAATAAGTCTGTAGCTTTAGTGCGAGTTTTGTGGAGAAACCCTATGGTTGAAGAATCAACCTGGGAACTTGAGAGTGAAATGTTAGAGAAATATCCTCATTTGTTTTCATAATGAGATTTTGAGGACAGAATCCTATTAAGGGGGAATGATGTAACGTCTGGGAAATTTACGTCTTTATTATATCATATTTATAATAAATTATGTGTATTAATGTGTTATTATGTGTAATTATCTGTCAAACCCTAATTGCTACGTGTTACGTGTATTCTGTGTCATTCCGGTATTTTTAAGATATTTTTCAGATATTTTATTTTGCATTCATAAGTTTCATTTCAAACGTTTTACGACGCAAACCATGATTTTAGAGCCAGTATTTCAAATGAAATAATGGGCATTATTTTTCATCAAACGACTTTTACCATCGCATTATTCTAAACATCTAGACATTTTATAAATTTTCTCGTTTTGCGAAAAATGACTTTTCCGGGCCCCATTGGGTGTTAAAAACCCCACAAAAATCATATTTTTACTTTTATAAAATTATAGGACTTTTATTTATACCATTTCTTTGTATTTTTGCTTATTCACAATTTTTGGGAAATTTTGGCATATATATTATATATATAAAATAATTATAAATTAAATTTTAATACTCAAAAATTATGAAAATTATGGCCAAATATTTTTATTAGGAGTGTAATTAACCCCTTAATTTTATTTAGGGGTATTATTTTTCATACTATAAAGACCCTAATTATTATTAATTATTTAATTAAAAATCAGAAAAATTCTGCAATTTCCCCAAATTTCCAGAAATTAGGGTTTGGTGTTCTTAATTCAACCAGAGATTTGATCGTGATTCCGACCTCCAAATCAGACATGTAAGTAGTCAATCGAAAGCTCTTGAGCTCTACTATCTGATTTTGCTATCAATTTCATGTTTTATATATGGGAATTTCAATTCGATTTTTAGGGTTCATGTTCGATTTAGGGGTGTTTAATTTAAGAATCGTTTGATATTTTGGTTGATTCAGATAGCTTTATCTCGAGTTTAGGAGTGATTTCATATATTTATTTTGATTATATAACCCCAGGAAGACTAAGAACGAGTTCTTGGTTTTTCAAATTTTTGATTTTTGTTTTCAGTAAATTATAGATGTTATTGACAGATTTTGGTTATTGATAATGATTATAAGAGGTTGTATCTTTGATTTGCGATAAATTTTGTGAAGTTTGGTTGCGTTTTCGGGGGAGGGGTTGTTTTCCGCTGAAGCCACCGGAAAGCTTCGGATGTTGGCCAGAGATGGAGGTAGGATGGCGATGGGACGAAGATGATTTGGCGGTGAAGTTGCTGCAGCCGTGGGGAATCGATTGGCATCAGAAACTGGAGGAAACGAGGTCCTGGGAGCGTGAATCGAACTCGTCGGAAAACTCGACCGGTGGCCGGAGTTGCTGCAGAATCCGGCTGGTTGACCGTGTTCTTGAAAACCCGATTACCGACCTGTTAACCCGGAACGATGACTCGGTTTTGATCCTGAAAACCCACAATCTGTTTTCCTGTTTGTGTTTCTGAATTTCAATTATTTAATTATATTTTTATAAAATCAAAAATCAGTTTTTATAATTCTAAAAATCTAATAAAATTAGATTTAAATTCTGAAAATTATTATTAATAATTCCTAAATTATTTTTATTAATTTAGGAATTCAAATTTAGTTATTTACTTAATTATTTAATTACTTATCTAATTATTTATCTAATTATTTATTATTTAGTAATTAAGTAATTACTTAATAATTAAGGATTAAAATTAATCTAATATTATGATTTAAAGATTCGATAATTAGTTAAATAAAACGAGTAAGTGAGCGATAAATAGATTATTATTATTCGAGCGATAGTTAAATATACGAAGAATATCAGAATAATTATTTGTAACGGATAATTAAATACAGATAATCGATTAAATCATATAAGCTGTAATAATAATCGTAGTAGTTTAATAATTATACGAGGAATGCGAGTAACTCGTATTTATATGAGTAGTTGATCGTTGAATTGGAATATGATTCGAATAATAACTTATTTATTCGATAAATAATGTAACAGCTAATTGTATCGATTATTTATTTATAAATAATCGATCTAATCGAGTAAGTAATAATAAATTGTAAATATTTGTAATAAATTGTAATTAATCCTAATAATTAGGGATTAATTATTTTAAATTATTAAATAATTATTTATTAATTATTTATTAGTTATTTATTATTTATTAATTATTTAAAAATGATTAATTACTTCGATAATCAATCAAATAATTTTCAATAAATCATAACATGTTCATTTTAATTCCAAAAATTTTAGAAAAATTATTTTTGACTCTGATTTTTTTTATAATTATTTAAAAATTATTTTAGGATTTAAAAATTAGTAATAATGATTTATATTGAATAATAAATTGAATTATCAGTGTTTAATTGATATTAATTAGACCGTTAGTCGGATTTGAGCAAAACGAAAGCCCTTTGACTCAGAAAAATGAATTCTTTTCATTATAAATAATATTAAAACCTAATTTCTTCTAGAAATTAGTTGATTTTGTTATTTATTTGATTATCAGTCGAAGTGCGTGCCGAGAAGAGTCCGAAAAATTACTGAAAAATGGGAAACGAGTTAGATGGTGATCAGTTGAGCGATCAGCGAGTCAATTTTGATTCTAAAAATTATTTTAACTATAAAAATGATTATGTGGTTATGTGATTATGTGTATTATATGGTTAATTGAGTCTTACTTGCTAATATGTAAATATACGAGTCAGTCATAAGCGCATGGGTAGATAATATGAACGATGTGAAGTCGATTCAAGATGCAATTGAAGTACGAAATGACTTAACCAATCTATTTTTCTAACAGAAGCTAAGCCAGCAAGGCAGGTTGAGTAGGTGATAGACGAAGGTGATTTAATTGCAGTGAGTCGCGCAGAAGGCAAGTTTCTCCCCTATTCTATTTTCATAATAGTGATATTTCTTCAGATTCTTATCACGCTTGCACTCTTTTGATTCTCTTGGTCATATTTCATTTCGATTATTGCTTATCCTTTTTATTTGACTTTATTGTTCATATTCCAATTGTTACTCACAATTATTGATATATCCTGGTGATTAGAATATGTCAAATCATATCGATTATTCCGGTTGCTATTCCAGGGACTGGATAATAATACTTTGGGGATTAAGTTTACTTAATCCTAAGGACCGAGACACAACTGTATCCTTGAGATGGGCCGTAGTGCCTAGGTGCCCGACAGGATCTATATAGTGAGATATAGATCTGCACTGTATCCTGGCTGATCAACAGGGCATAGATGCGAACTTGAGTCCAGTTTAGTTCGTTTCTATTCGTCAATAATGGCCTTCTTTCTATTCTCGTGGGGTTATATCTTTGCAGATATACCCGGGTTACGGATTCATTTAAAATGCTTTAACACTGTTTATATTTTGCGGACTTGTTGAGCAATTTTTAGCTCACCCTTTTTGTTGTTATTCACCTTATTATTTTCAGTTAAGAAGGAATATGAAACCCATCAGGACTTGAGTGGTAAAGAAGCGCGTCGAGCCTCGAAATCCTCTCATACCCAAGGTGTTGATCCCAATCCAGGAAGAAAGCTTTGAGTTGCCCGAACAGGTGGAGTGTAGATAGTTAATGTGTGTGTGTTTTTGAATAAGAGATGAACTTAGTTTAAAACTGATTAGAAAATGGTTTGTAATAAAGAGAGTTTGTGAGATTTTAAATTTGGGTTGTAATAAAAGTAGTTAGAGGTTCTTGTTTTCATACTTCAACCTAAAAAGATCCTGGTTAATGTTAAAGGGGTTTAGATTTATTTCTTTATTATTTGTTAATCAAATTGTATAGGTTTGGTGATTAGCTAGTAACCCTCAGACTTTTACCCCGGATCTGGAGGGCGTTACAGATTTAATACTTAGAATTGTGAGTTTCCTGTAGGATCTCATTCTTTAATTTCTGTCACTTTTGGCATCCAAATTCTGGAATAAAATCTGAGAATACCGTGACCATTCTTCTGAATGCATAACTTTCCTCCTACTAAACTGTTAACATTTTGATCCATTATCTCTTCTTGACATCTCTTTATCTTTTCTAACAATTCTGGCTGAAAGGTCATACTATACATCATTGCTTCTTTTGGATTATAAATTATGGATGCTCACACTATCCTCGTGCATCTACAAGAGTTGTATGATGTGGCAGGGAGGACAGCTCGATATGAGATATCGAAGGAGCTGTTCGGCTGTAGGATGTCTGAGGGATCATCTGTGAATGACCATGTACTTAAGATGATCAATTTGATTGAACATCTTGAACAACTTGGTTTTGCCATGGATGGGGAGCTGAGCCAAGACTTGGTCTTGCAATCGCTTCCGAGTTCGTTCTCGCAGTTTGTTGTGAACTTTCACATGAATAAGTTGGATGTCAGCCTGCCTGAACTCCACAACATGTTGAAGACTGCGGAATCGAATTTTTCCCCTAAGAAGAGTTCTGTTCTTCTAATTGGTGAAGGTTCCAATCCTAAGAAAAGGAAGAGGAACTCTTCCAAGAAGAAGAAAGTAGGTGAGAAAACGCCGGTTCCACCAAAAGCTGAAGACCCTGAGAGCAAAATTGTTTGCTTTCACTGTAACAAGGTGGGGCACTGGAAGAGGAACTGCAAGGTTTACCTTGCAGAATTGAAGAAGAAGAAGGGTAGTAAGACTACCACTTCTGATTCAGGTATGTTCATGATAGAAGTGAATATGTCATTAAGCCAAATTTCTACTTGGGTATTAGATACCGCCTATGGTTCTGACATCTGCAATTCGTTGCAGGGACCAAGGAGAAGTAGGACTCTTGAGGAAGAGGAGGTGATTCTACTGATGGAAATGGAGCAAGAGTTGCTGCTGTAGATGTAGAATCATTTCATTTACATAGGCCTACGGGCAAGACTATTGTTTGAAATAATTGTTATTTTGTTCCCTCGATTGTGAGGAATATTATTCCCATGTTAGACTTGGCTGGATTTTCATTTATTATTGAGAATAATGAATGTTCTATTCTTAGAGATAATATTCTTTATGGACGTGGTACTTTAAATAATGGTCTGTATATATGTGACATAATTTACTTCAGATTGAACAAACTAATAAAAGAAAAGGGATGATGAAAATCTCACTTTATAGTGGCACTGCAGTCTCCATTTAGTAGACATGGAGAGAGGACTGCAAATTTGCTAGGAATGGTACACACAGATGTATGTGGACCAATGTCTAAGCAAGCCATGGGTGGATTTTCATACTTCATTACTTTCATAGATGATAGATCTGGATTCGGATATGTGTTTGATGAAACACAAGTCCGAGGCCTTTGAAAAGTTCAAAGAATATAAGTATGAAGTAGAGAAACAAACCAAACATAGTATTATAATTCTTCGATTAGATCGAGGTGGTGAATACTTTAATGGAGTGTTTCTAGATTATCTCAAAGTAAATGGTATAGTCTCCCAATGGACTCCTCCAGATTGGTATCTGAAAGGAGAAATCGAACTTTGTTAGACATAGTTCGGTCCATGATGAGCTATGCAAATCTTCCAGTATTCCTATGGGGTTATGCATTGGAAACCTCAGCATATTTACTGAATATGGTGCCTTCCAAAATCTGTTCCTCAAACTTCGTATGAGATATGGAAAGAAAGGAAACCGAGTCTTAAACACGTTAAGATTTGGGGATGTCCAGCTTATGTTAAGAAAGTTGACCCAGATAAGCTGGAATATCGATCCGTAAAATGTAGTTTTGTGGTATATCCTAAAGAGACTTTAGGGTATTACTTTTACACCGATCATCTGGTGTTTGTCTCCAGACATGCTACCTTCTTGGAAAAGGAGTTTATCCTTGAAGGAAACAGTGGGAGCAAAATTGAACTTGATGAAGTTCAAGAAGCACAAACTACTACAGATCGAGTGGAAACACCTGTTATGACTGAACAACCTTTTGTGGAACAGCCCATTCATAGATCAGGGAGAGTGTCTCGCCAACCTGAGAGGTATTATGGCCTTGTCATTGAGAATGACAATGAGTTGTCGATTATTGATGATGATGACCCTGTGACCTATAATGAGGCTATGAGTAGTGTTGACTCAGAGAAATGGCATAGTGCCATGAAATCCGGAAAGAAATCTATGTATACGGGATACAAAAGAATGATTAGAGCAGAGCAGATGGCCAGGTGGAGACCTTTAAGGCCAGGCTTGTGGCAAAAGAATTCAAAAAAAGGCAATGGATTGACTTTGATGAAACCTTTTACCGGTAGCCCTGTTAAAATCAGTTCGGATTTTGCTTGCGAATGCTGCTTACTACGACTATGAAATCTGACAGATGGCCAGATGGTTTTCTTTCCAAGGGAAATGAAAACCTAGTGTGTAAGCTGCTGCGAACCATATGTGGTTTAAAGCAAGCTTCTCGAAAGATGGAACATTCGTTTTGATGAGACAATCAAAGAGTTTGATTTTATCAAAAACGCAGATGAACCATGCGTCTATAAAAGGGTTAGTGGGAGCGCGGTAAAATTTCTTATATTGTATTGAATTAGAGTTGACACACATAACAACATAGCAGACCCACTCACAAAGCTACTTTATGAAAGTCACTTTGATCGTCATAAAGATAAGATGAGTATTAGATACCAGAGTGATTGGCTTTAGTACAAGTGGGAGATCGAAAGGAATATGTCCTAAGTCCAATCATGTATTAGGATTTAGGAATAACTTTTATGTAATCTGTTTTGATTTCATTGATATTAATAAAAGACTTGTTTTGTTTTTATTACGGGCTCTATCTATTTAAGTGTTTAAATAAGATATACCATAGTTTAGAGTAAAGCTTTTTATGGATTATGATGAGATCATAATAGTGAGACCTAAAAAGATGATAACTCTAAACTTAAATAGTTCCTGGTCATAGGATTACTAACTGGTAATTAATAATCCGCAAAGATCAGTACATACTATGCTTGCTTCATTATGAAGGATGTCTGTTCTCATAGACATTTATGTGGTGACACTATAGCTAGTATGTAGGTGCTTATTATGGAATAAGTTCACTGAACATGACTCGCACAGCTGAACAACTGATGGAGTTCACTCACGTGTCAGCAGTTGTTCACATAGTGATAGTTGTACAAGTATCCTTAGACTTGAGGTCATCATAGTCATCTTGTGTACACTGAACTATGCTTTGGTTTAGTTCTTAGTCTCCAGGGACAATTATTAGGGCTCTTCTGGGTATAAGAATTTGTACACGAAGATAGTGTATGATCAATAAAGGATCTACCCCTTCCAGTGAAGGAAGCGAATGTTCAAGGCTGATCCACTTATGCTAGTTCAGGAATCTCTGGCCAGAGTAAATGAAATTAGAAAGGAGTTTCTAATTTGCATAGAACTACGCATAGTAAATGGTAAGCAAAGTGATTGAATTAGATAGGCTTGACACGAGATCCATGCCTTGTATTTAATCGGGACATTGTAGGGTAGAAGGAGTTTATTGTACGGTAACTATTCACTGAATAGGTTTTTGATATTCTAAGCAGTGAATTCATATTATCCGGATAGTCGCGATATGCTGAGAAGTATCCCTCACGATGTAGAATAAATGTGATTAATTAATTAATCATATTTAATAAATTAGAGAATTTATATAAATAATGATAAAATAGTTTTATTATTATTTATTTCTACTACCGGCTTAATATTGAACCTACAGGGTCACACCATAAAAAGAGAATGATTTAATGGTGGAGGAATTAATTAATAATGGCTAATAATTATTTATTTGTGAAATAAATAATTAATTGGCAAATTTAATAATTGATTAAATGAGATTTAATTGATTATAAATTAATTAAGAAAAGTTCTTAATATTATTAATTAAGGATTTAATTTTTGGAAATTAAATCAAGAGAGAGAATTATTTCTAAAGTGTTTAGAAAAAGGATTAATAATTAAAAGGTGTTTTAATTATTAATGAGAATAATAAATGGGATAATAATAATATTATTTATGGGAAAATTTCAGCTGAAAATTTTGCCTATAAATACACTATTATAGACCCTATTTTATTCTAACCCACAACCAACCCGAAAACCCAAAAAGTTTGGAAAACCCAATTCTCTCCACCTCCTTCCTCCTCCTTAACATCGTTTTCTTGGTGGATACCGGTGGAGTGCTTCACACTTGAGGAGCAACTGCTAAGGATCTCTGATCGTTGTCTCCGAATTATTTTAAAATGTTAGATTCGATCCCTCGAATTTTTATTCACGATTTATATGCTTTTATTTGGATTTTGTATGTGTAAAAGTGTTTTACCATGACCCCGCTATGTTAAAAATCCAACAATGGTATCAGAGCATAGGTTGTATGCATATAGATCTGTGGTAAAAATTTCAGAATTTTATGTGCTTGTATGAATTAATTATGATTTTTACAAGTTATATCATGGATTAATTTTGTCTGATGAGAAATCGTTTCTCAGAATAATTTTGAATGTTGATCTGGGTTCTACAAGTGTTGTAGATCGTCTGGGTATTTTTTTCATAATTTTAGGATGTATAGATTATTTATTATAAATTTTTGAAGTTCTTGTAATTAAATTCGTAATTAAATAAGTATAAATATATGTATATATAGTATATATATATATGTTTGTATTGTCTTTGCATCTGCTGTGTTGGGACTTGGTACTGCTGTGGTCTGCTGTGGCACGGAAGAAGACAGAAAAGGACAGGCACACTGCTCGAGAAAGCTGTCGGCTGCTGCAGAGAATAAAATAAAAATAAATAAATAGGGGTGTCACGCATTCCGGGAATGCGTTACACACCTGTGGCACATTCACGGAATGTGTTACACCGTTTAATGGCTTAAAAGGGGTGTAACGCATCACCAGAATGCGTTACAGGGCTTGTAACGCGTTCCTGTAATGCGTTACAGCCCGTCTGTTGATTTTAAAATTGATTTTCTGGGAGTTTCGTAACTCCATTTTGGGCGTGCAATATACCGTTGGATTCGTTTTTTCGAGACGGATCTAATGGAGTGATCAATTTTAGTTTATATAAAAGTTTTGAACTTTTTATATTTCCATGAAGTGTTTTAAAGCTGTTTTTGACTGTTTTTAATTGCTTTTAAATGCTTCATGTGATACATAGAGATGTATAATGCTTAGACTAATGTGCTAGATGATATAACATGCCTATCTTGATGTTTATTCATGTTGATATATGTGATATATGCTTAGTTTATCATGCGATGATAGATTTAGGTGAACTTAAATAAACATAAGGCGTTTGTTAGACAACCTAGTATAGTGAAATTGTTTCATAACCTTAATAATAATATTATGAATACAATCATGAGATTCTTGTGTTTATGAAACACGTAATTGAATATGAATTTTTGATATGAGAGAAAGGATGATTCTGTCAACAACAGATTTCTATCTATAAGAAAGGGTTATTAAGTGACGCCTCTTGACAATGCTCCACCCGATCTGGGAATCATCTGATTATTGATTATTGATTTGGAATATTTAATTTAAAAGGAATAATCTCTTTATAATATGATTATGATTGTAACGTAATATAATCCCTCTAAAATTAAATAATATCAAGTAGTAATTGGCCAATGATACAACGGGCTTGTGTCGGTCATAGCCTTCCAACATGATAGAAAAGTAGTTCTTATTTTTGAATCATTGTCGGTTCGTGCTACAGCCGAGGGCTTTGATTTCGAAATAAGAAATACTTGTCTGTTACATAGAGATGTGTACATTGATTAAGAATCTAAAGGTCGGTACGTGCTACAGTCGTGGGCCTTTGGGGACTGATTCAACTGTACGAAATGTTGGGTTAGACTTGACTTAGAATATTGAGTTTGTCGTGCTACAGCCGAGACTCAATTATTTAAGAGGCTAAAGTTTGATTAGGGAATAACATGAGATGTAATTGACAAGAGTTGTCTGCCTATTGAACATTACATGGCGGTTCGTGCTACAGCCGGGGTCGTGTAATGGAATGTAGGATCCCTATTCCCACTAGCATTATGAATGCTTAATTTTTCACGTAGGGGGTTGAATAAATTAGGAAAACTAGTGGGAGCCACTTATGAATAAAGACCCGATTCATATAGTGTTTTGAAATGAAATCGAATATTTGCTAAGTGTTGTTATGTGTTTATCATTTACAGATTTACTTTGTACATTATGTCTTCTGTACTATCACTCAGGAGCATACTAGATGCTCACAAATTGACTGGTCCTAATTATGCTGACTAGCTTCGAAACCTGAGAATTGTTCTCAGGATTGAGAAGTTGGAATACGTGATTGACTCACCTAAGCCTACTGAACCTGCTAGTGATGCACATAATGATGAACATGTTGTGTATTGTAAATGGATAGATGATGCAAATGTTGCTCAATGCATCATGCTAGCTTTCATGAACATTGAGCTACAGAAGCAACATGAGCATATGGATGCTCACACTATCCTCGTGCATCTACAAGAGTTGTATGATGTGGCAGGGAGGACAGCTCGATATGAGATATCGAAGGAGCTGTTCGGCTGTAGGATGTCTGAGGGATCATCTGTGAATGACCATGTACTTAAGATGATCAATTTGATTGAACATCTTGGACAACTTGGTTTTGCCATGGATGGGGAGCTGAGCCAAGACTTGGTCTTGCAATCACTTCCGAGTTCGTTCTCGCAGTTTGTTGTGAACTTTCACATGAATAAGTTGGATGTCAGCCTGCCTGAACTCCACAACATGTTGAAGACTGCAGAATCGAATTTTTCCCCTAAGAAGAGTTCTGTTCTTCTAATTGGTGAAGGTTCCAATCCTAAGAAAAGGAAGAGGAACTCTTCCAAGAAGAAGAAAGTAGGTGAGAAAATGCCGGTTCCACCAAAAGCTGAAGACCCCGAGAGCAAAATTGTTTGCTTTCACTGTAACAAGGTGGGGCACTGGAAGAGGAACTGCAAGGTTTACCTTGCAGAATTGAAGAAGAAGAAGGGTAGTGAGACTACCGCTTCTGATTCAGGTATGTTCATGATAGAAGTGAATATGTCATTAAGCCAAATTTCTACTTGGGTATTAGATACCGCCTATGGTTCTGACATCTGCAATTCGTTGCAGGGACCAAGGAGAAGTAGGACTCTTGAGGAAGAGGAGGTGATTCTACTGATGGAAATGGAGCAAGAGTTGCTGCTGTAGATGTAGAATCATTTCATTTACATAGGCCTACGGGCAAGACTATTGTTTGAAATAATTGTTATTTTGTTCCCTCGATTGTGAGGAATATTATTCCCATGTTAGACTTGGCTGGATTTTCATTTATTATTGAGAATAATGAATGTTCTATTCTTAGAGATAATATTCTTTATGGACGTGGTACTTTAAATAATGGTCTGTATATATGTGATATAATTTACTTCAGATTGAACAAAATAATAAAAGAAAAGGGATGATGAAAATCTCACTTTATAGTGGCACTGCAGTCTCCATTTAGTAGACATGGAGAGAGGACTGCAAATTTGCTAGGAATGGTACACACAGATGTATGTGGACCAATGTCTAAGCAAGCCATGGGTGGATTTTCATACTTCATTACTTTCATAGATGATAGATCTGGATTCGGATATGTGTTTGATGAAACACAAGTCTGAGGCCTTTGAAAAGTTCAAAGAATATAAGTATGAAGTAGAGAAACAAACCAAACATAGTATTATAATTCTTCGATTAGATCGAGGTGGTGAATACTTTAATGGAGTGTTTCTAGATTATCTCAAAGTAAATGGTATAGTCTCCCAATGGACTCCTCCAGATTGGTATCTGAAAGGAGAAATCGAACTTTGTTAGACATAGTTCGGTCCATGATGAGCTATGCAAATCTTCCAGTATTCCTATGGGGTTATGCATTGGAAACCTCAGCATATTTACTGAATATGGTGCCTTCCAAAATCTGTTCCTCAAACTTCGTATGAGATATGGAAAGAAAGGAAACCGAGTCTTAAACACGTTAAGATTTGGGGATGTCCAGCTTATGTCAAGAAAGTTGACCCAGATAAGCTGGAATATCGATCCGTAAAATGTAGTTTTGTGGGATATCCTAAAGAGACTTTAGGGTATTACTTTTACACCGATCATCGGGTGTTTGTCTCCAGACATGCTACCTTCTTGGAAAAGGAGTTTATCCTTGAAGGAAACAGTGGGAGCAAAATTGAACTTGATGAAGTTCAAGAAGCACAAACTACTACAGATCGAGTGGAAACACCTGTTATGACTGAACAACCTTTTATGGAACAGCCCATTCATAGATCAGGGAGAGTGTCTCGCCAACCTGAGAGGTATTATGGCCTTGTCATTGAGAATGACAATGAGTTGTCGATCATTGATGATGAAGACCCTGTGACCTATAATGAGGCTATGAGTAGTGTTGACTCAGAGAAATGGCATAGTGCCATGAAATCCGGAAAGAAATCTATGTATACGGGATACAAAAGAATGATTAGAGCATAGCAGATGGCCAGGTGGAGACCTTTAAGGCCAGGCTTGTGGTAAAAGAATTCAAACAAAGGCAATGGATTGACTTTGATGAAACCTTTTACCTGTAGCCCTGTTAAAATCAGTTCGGATTTTGCTTGCGAATGATGCTTACTACGACTATGAAATCTGGCAGATGGCCAGATGGTTTTCTTTCCAAGGGAAATGAAAACCAAGTGTGTAAGCTGCTGCGAACCATATGTGGTTTAAAGCAAGCTTCTCGAAAGATGGAATATTCGTTTTGATGAGACAATCAAAGAGTTTGATTTTATCAAAAACGCAGATGAACCATGCGTCTACAAAAGGGTTAGTGGGAGTGCGGTAACATTTCTTATATTATATTGAATTAGAGTTGACACACATAACAACATAGCAGACCCACTCACAAAGCTACTTTATGAAAGTCACTTTGATCGTCATAAAGACAAGATGGGTATTAGATACCAGAGTGATTGGCTTTAGTACAAGTGGGAGATTGAAAGGAATATGTCCTAAGTCCAATCATGTATTAGGATTTAGGAATAACTTTTATGTAATCTGTTTTGATTTCATTGATATTAATAAAAGACTTGTTTTGTTTTTATTACGGGCTCTATCTATTTAAGTGTTTAAATAAGATATACCATAGTTTAGAGTAAAGCTTTTTATGGATTATGATGAGATCATAATAGTGAGACCTAAAAAGATGATAACTCTAAACTTAAATAGTTCCTGGTCATAGGATTACTAACTGGTAATTAATAATCCGCAAAGATCAGTACATACTATGCTTGCTTCATTATGAAGGATGTCTGTTCTCATAGACATTTGTGTGGTGACACTATAGCTAGTATGTAGGTGCTTATTATAGAATAAGTTCACTGAACATGACTCGCACAGCTGAACAACTGATGGAGTTCACTCACGTGTCAGCAGTTGTTCACATAGTGATAGTTGTACAAGTATCCTTAGACTTGAGGTCATCATAGTCATCTTGTGTACACTGAACTATGCTTTGGTTTAGTTCTTAGTCTACAGGGATAATTATTAGGGCTCTTCTGGGTATAGGAATTTGTACACGAAGATAGTGTATGATCAATAAAGGATCTACCCCTTCCAGTGAAGGAAGCGAATGTTCAAGGCTGATCCACTTATGCTAGTTCAGGAATCTCTGGCCAGAGTAAATGAAATTAGAAAGGAGTTTCTAATTTGCATAGAACTACGCATAGTAAATGGTAAGCAAAGTGATTGAATTAGATAGACTTGACACGAGATCCATGCCTTGTATTTAATCGGGACATTGTAGGGTAGAAGGAGTTTATTGTACGGTAACTATTCACTGAATAGGTTTTTGATATTCTAAGCAGTGAATTCATATTATCCGGATAGTCGCGATATGCTGAGAAGTATCCCTCACGATGTAGAATAAATGTGATTAATTAATTAATCATATTTAATAAATTAGAGAATTTATATAAATAATGATAAAATAGTTTTATTATTATTTATTTCTATTACCGGCTTAATATTGAACCTACAGGGTCACACCATAAAAAGAGAATGATTTAATGGTGGAGGAATTAATTAATAATGGCTAATAATTATTTATTTGTGAAATAAATAATTAATTGGCAAATTTAATAATTGATTAAATGAGATTTAATTGATTATAAATTGATTAAGAAAAGTTCTTAATATTATTAATTAAGGATTTAATTTTTGGAAATTAAATCAAGAGAGAGAATTATTTCTAAAATGTTTAGAAAAAGGATTAATAATTAAAAGGTGTTTTAATTATTAATGAGAATAATAAATGTGATAATAATAATATTATTTATGGGAAAATTTCAGCTGAAAATTTTGCCTATAAATACACTATTATAGACCCTATTTTATTCTAACCCACAACCAACCCGAAAACCCAAAAAGTTTGGAAAACCCAATTCTCTCCACCTTCTTCCTCCTCCTTAACATCGTTTTCTTGGTGGATACTGGTGGAGTGCTTCACACTTGAGGAGCAACTGCTAAGGATCTCTAATCGTTGTCTCCGAATTATTTTAAAAGGTTAGATTCGATCTCTCGAATTTTTATTCACGATTTATATGCTTTTATTTGGATTTTGTATGTGTAAAAGTGTTTTACCATGACCCCGCTGCGTTAAAAATCCAACAGATAGTGTTTCCAAATCTTCAAAACGAATACTATTACTGCTAGTTCCAAGTCATTAGTAGGATACTTCTACTCATGAGGTTTCAGTTGTCTAGATGCATGTGCAATAACTTTATTGTGTTGCATCAACACACAACCTAATCCCTTATGAGAAGCATCACTATAGATTACAAACTCTCCTTAATCATGTCGAAGTGATAAAACAGGTGTCGTGATCAATCTCTTCTTCAATTCCTGGAAACTTTCTTCACACTTCTCAATTCCATATAAACTTTTCACTTTTCCTAGTAAGCTTTGCCAAATGTGTCACAATCTTCGACAAATCTTGAACAAATTTTTGATAATATCCTGCCAATACTAAAAACTTCTCACTTTTGTTGGTGCTTTTGGTCTTTCCCCCATTCATAGTAACTTTAATCCTTGTTGGATCCACTTTGGTTCCTTCATCACTTTGAATTAAACTTCATGCAACCAAAACTCACACATTGAAAACTTAGCATACAACTTCTTCCTTCTCAAAATTCCCAAAACTATCATTAAATACTTTGCATGGTCCTCCGTTGACTTCGAGTAAATCAAAATATCATCTATAAACACAAATATAACTTATCCAGATACTCTTTAAAGATTCTGTCCATCAAGTTTAAGTGTTGCTAGTGTATTGATCAATCCAAAAGACATTACTAGAATTTCATAATAATCGTACTTAGTTTTGAAATCCGTCTTCGGTACGTCCTCAGGTTCGATCTTCAATTGATGATACCCAAATCTTAAATCAATCTTAGGAAATACTTTGCTTCTTTCAACTGATTAAACAAATCATTAATTTGAGATAACAAATACTTGTTCTTGATAGTTAACTTATTGAGCTTCCGCTAGTCGACACATAATCTCATGCTTCCATATTTCTTCTTGACAAATAATACCGGTGCTCCCCATGGGGACACACTGGATCTAATCATTACTTCTAACAATTCTTGCAATTGCTTTGCCAACTCCTTTATTTCATTAGCGCCATTCTGTACGGGGCCTTGGATACTGGTTTCGTTCTAGGTACTAAGTCGATCGCAAACTCAATTTCTCTATCTAGAGGAAGTACTGGTAACTTTTCTGGAAACATGTCTAGAAACTCATTGATTACTGGAAAATCTTCAAGTTTTGGTGGCTCATGTTTTCTATTTATCACATAATCACTATAGTGCTCACATCTTTTCCACCGTAACCTTTTAGTTTGAATCATCGTTAACAACTTCTTTACTTGCCTTCGACCTCTAAACATCATCGCATTCTCACCTGGCATCTTCAGAATTATCTTCTTATCACGACATTCTATCTGAGCATCATACTTAAATAGTCAATCCATTTCCTAGAATAATGTCAAATTCTCTTATCTTAAATGGTATCAAATCAGCACGAACTTATTGCCAGAAATTTCAATTTCACCATTAATACACACTTGGTTACCATATACACGTTCTTGATTTGCTATTCGTTAAATCATAATCTTATTTAACAATTCAACTAATCAATAAAATCTTGAGAAACAATGATCGAGTTGCTCCCGAATCCACTAATATTTAGCACATAAAGAATTCACAGTAAGCATACCCGTCGGCGCATCCGTATTCCGAATAACATCTTTCACAAACCTTTCACTGTTGCTTTTGGAGACTCATTCACTTTTAGAGTAGATACCATGATTCTTAGCGTATCACTGACCGGGGTTGGTGATTTACAATCCTTACCATATGCCCTGGTTTTTCACACTTAAAGTATGTAAATCCAATGATTGGAACTTTGTCCACTTGGTTCTTGGTAGCCTGAATTTTTTTGGAAAACTTTTGTAAAGAACAACAATGCAACAAAATAATTAGAAGGATTAGTAATTTAATAAATTTATAATTTAAAAAGAAAGAATGAGTAATGATTTGAATATAAATGAGACAACCACATTGGTACTTAAGATGGTCAGCCTTTCACACCATATGGCATACAACACATGATTAGGTGGCATCCCACCAGACTCTTCGTCATTTTGACAAAGCGTCTCACCATAACACTACTTATCTCAATCAAAAAATAAAACTTGAGGGGAAAATGGTTTAGAAAGGAATACAACAATCTTCTATTTCTTATCACCTCATAGAACTTTTAATGAAAGAAATTTATACTTATTCAAGAGTTAAGAAGAATATACACTGTAGTATTGTAGAAAAGAATGATACCGTTGGTCACCATCCACATTTCATTTATACACACCTTCAGAGCTTGTTCGATCAATAGATCCCATTCGAGTCATATAATAACTTCAGAAAGTCCGCTGAAATGCCTTCATAATTTGATCACGATAATAAATTCTTACTTATTAAGTCTTGTGTCTTTAACGTCTTACTTTCATGTTTAATATTTTAATAATTCAACCATAATTACCCTCTTACAGGATTTACAATCATGACTTCAAATTTCATCTATGCCACTT
The DNA here is from genome assembly GCF_009905375.1 of Apium graveolens. Lineage (NCBI taxonomy): Eukaryota > Viridiplantae > Streptophyta > Magnoliopsida > Apiales > Apiaceae > Apium > Apium graveolens. The sequence continues at coordinate 73,316,124 of NC_133654.1, forward strand.
AGAATAACCATTGGTCATGCAACATATCGACTCTTTTGTTAATAGTGTTCTTCCTTTAGAAAAGTCTGGAAATCTTCTCAATCTTCTTCGATCAAACTCGGGCTTCTTTTAAATCGACGAATTCATTAAACTCTAATAATCTCAGGAATTAAATGGAAAACTTCTCTGCACGCTAATCCTGTTGTTAACATTATCGAACAAGATTTGTACTCCTTTGTCGTGAAAGTTTAAAACTTCTCCGAAATAGCGGGTTCATTTAGGCCCTTTGAACTAACAATACTAAGTCTGGAACAAGTATTCTTCTAGGTAATCTAGATCTTATCACAAAGAAGAAACTCAAGTAGTAATTTGATAACCAATTTGTTTTAAAACTTATTTTATTCAAAGGACTTTTGGAAATTTTATTACAAAAATCTCTTTCGAAAACTTGTTTAAAAATTTTAAAAATCGCACATCTGGTCGTCATTACTATATGAGTTGGTTGTTGTCCTCTTTAATTATAACAAGGTACCAAATTAAAGAAACAATCACACAAGGGTCCATTCACTTCAATCTGTCTTCTATCCCTTATTGGGTCAATTTGTCTTCCTTAATCAATGAAAAGTTCAATTGCCGTTACATATTAACTTATTCGTAACTTCACTTCAAAGCTTCCATACTGGTAATACTCCCATCATTATTTTTGATATCACTAAGTACAACAGGTCTATCCAATAGTCAACAAGTCTATTCCATAAAACAAGTCTGCTGATATTATATCACATTTCTTCCATATATATCACATTCGTTATAATACCATCATCTAATTCCAAGAAAACTTTGAACCTCGAATCTTCTCAAATTCCTTAAAAACCTATCTAGTCCACTCCATAAGATAATTATGGGTGGCATATTCACTATTGGCTCTATTTAACCTGGTAGCAGCTATCCTCCGGAACACATGAATCCTATATCTAGGTTTCTTCTCACCTTCCTCAATATCTCATGTACTAACAATATGCTGTAGCTCTCGAATCCATCCTCGTAGGTGCTGTTTCTCCATAAGACAGGTATTAAACTGATGGTCTAGAACAGGGTGTAGGATAAACTGAAAAGATGCACTCACAACGGAATGTCCGGTAGAACTAGAATCAGTAAGTGGGGTTCCTCAAATAGGTGGTCTCACATCAGGGGGTGGAATAATGGCTTGAAGAGGTGCAACTATCATTACAAGAGGTGATATAGCTAATACTGGTGAATGAACAAGGTGTGAATCAATTCGGGATAAAAATGACGGTCCTCGAACAGAAGGCTCTGAATGATCAGATGATACATGGAAAATAGGATCTTTCATTGCCGTTATCTGGAAATCACATTGCAAGATAAGAATCTCGAATCGCAACACGAATTATACCAAAAACTGTTAGTCCCTTGACAATATAGCAAGAATTACAGAAGGGGGGTTGAATGGAATTCTTGAACCTTTTTCTTGAAATAAAAATGTTCAACTCGATTATGGATATATTTGTTTTGATTAGCACAATGCGGAATATAAACTTGAATGAATCAAAACATAAGTAATTAAAAACAAGAGTCTTTAAAAACTTTCTGGTGGATTTAAACAATTCCACCAGAGATATATTTAATATATCGAGAGGACTCTGTGTGCAGAAATGCTCACAGCTGCTTACACAAAAATATAACTGCTAAGAACACAGGAAATGCTAAAGATAGTGCTTACAAAGATTTCTCTGTTGTTGTTTCTTAGCTATCTCAGTTATTTTTCTATTTGCTACTCTCTTGGTTTATATATTACCAAGATTACAAAGTCAAAAGAACTGAACAAATATAAAATCTAACAGTCTTGATCTTTGCTGCTTTTTCGTCCTCTATTACCCAGTTAATGGGCTTCCACAGTGTACTTGTATCCAACTCAACGGCTGTGTGTCAGCTTTCACTGTTCAACTGATGTTTGAATCTTGATATGATCATCTGTCGACTTTCAGATCATCCGTCGATGACTTAATTGATCATCCGTCGACTGCTATGTTAAACATCTGTTGATAGTCATTTGATCATCCGTCGAAGCTTTGTTAAGCATCCGTTGGTAGCTATTTTGGTCATCCGTCGAAGCTTTGTTAATCATCCGTTGGTAGCTAATTTGGCACTTGACTTCATTTCACTTATACAGAATTACAAGACATTGCTTATGTACAGTTAATCAACCTATTCTGCATATCTAGTTAAAGTCAATATGACTTATATGCTACTCCAGATTCTATACAAAGGTGCATACAACACTGTGCTACAAACTTATTATTACATAAGCTACTCACTCGATGGATAATAAGTTAATCATTCGTCGGGACTAAAATGAGTTATCCGTTGGGACTATAATTCTTATCCGTCGAGTGCTACATTATTTCACTAAGTAAAATCTACTTAGATGTTTTATTTAGGTAATCATCAAGTACACAACATATTCACAACAATCTCCCCCAATTTATGTCTACTGGAATTATAGCCATAAATTAAGAGATACTTGATGATAACAAAACATCCTAAACATATATCTTTAAAGATAAGTAGATAAAACTGAAAGTGCTTCAATTTAAACAAAAATGTACAAGGTTTGGCTCACAGTCAGTTCAAGATGCTCCTCTAGTCTGAGCAGATTTTTCTAGATTCTTGAAGGTCTGGATCTTCTTCCAAGCTTTCTCTTGTTTTGTTCAATTTGATTCTGGAGCTGTCTGTGGAATTCTAATTCATCAGATTCTGAGAGATCTAACATTTCTTGCATTTCCAAGAGAGTCTCATTGCTAGAGATACTCAATTGGTCTTCTAATCTGAAGAATCTTCTCACACCCTTGTCATCCATGAATTCCATCAGCCAGTAGGGCCTTAGATGCACTCTTCTCCCTGTGTATGGGATGATAAGAGTTTTGGGTAGTGCATCTTTGGCTCTAACACTCCTTAGCTCTTCAATCTTCTTCAATACTAATCTTCTTGCAGTTACATTGAACCCAAAGTTTTTCTTGAAGGATGAATAGACTTTGATCAACACAGCTTGGCTTTCTTGAAGTATCCTGTGAAGAGGCCACTGAATCTCCCTTCCCCCCTTTGTACTTGAACACCAACCTTTCAGGTAGGTTTCTGTATGCATCAATTGCCCTTACCTCATCCAGCTCCTCCAGATAAAGGTTTAGATCTGAGAATTCTTTGATGTCACACAAGTACAAGTAGTCTCCCCTGTTGACCTTGGGTTGAGCTTTGACTACTGACTTGGATTTGAGAGGTGACAGCTTCACTTTCTTGACTGCCCTTGATTTTGTCCTTCTTGGCTTAGTAAGAATTGGCAAGTTGAAGTCAGGAATTGGTAATTTATCCCACTCTATTGGCTCATCCTTTGGCACAATAGGCTCTCCATGTATGTTCCTGTAGGGGTCCACCACCCTTATGTCTTCAAACACCACAGAGGGCTTTGATGCTTGAGTTTCAGCTTGAGTGGATTCCTTTGGAAATTGATCTTCCAATTCCTTGTCAACAACATCCAACTTTCTTTTTGTTCTTTTAGCCAGTTCTTTCTTTCTTGGGGATTTCTTCTATTTTTCAATCTTCTTCTCTGATTCAGTAGCTTGAGATGGTTGAGAGGGAATTTGTTGAGAAGAATTCACAGCTGTAGCTTGGCCAAGATAGCAAATTGTTCTTTCTTTTGTTTAGACTTCTTTGCATCTAGAGCAGCTTGCCTCTTTTCCTGCTTCAATCTGGCTTTTTCTTCTTCCTTTGCATGAGCAAATTGTGGATGTCCAGCTACCACACAAATTTCCTTCCCATTTCTGAATATCTTTACAATTCTCTTTCTTGAGGCTGAATCAGCTGGATCTTTGTAGAGGAGAATAGATCTTGACAGAAGTTTCTTTTCATCAGGCTTGGGTGTCTCATTCACAGAATCCATAGGGTTCTTCAAAGATAACTTTGGATAGTTTGCCCTTGGTTAAAGAATTATCTCAGCCTTTGTAGTCTTGATGCAGGAAGATTATCCTTTCCCCAGATAGTTCATGCTCATCTCATTCACATTGATTGGCTTGACATGAGAGTGATGGATGGCTGACTGATCTGGTTCCTTGACTAATTGAAACTTTTTATGTATTTCCTCATCAATCTTTTTCCAGTTGATCAGAGTCAACTCTCCTTTATCAGCATCTTTCAAATTTGCTGCTGCTGCATTTATAAGATCTATACTATCTGCAAATGGTGGCTTGGAGATGGTAATTGAAGGTACAATTACTTTGCTGATTTGAACTAGAAGTTTCTCCCCCTCAGTTGGTCCTTTCTCCCCCTTACTTGATTCTCTCTCCCCCTTTTTGTTATCATCAAGTGGAGGAGTTAGGCCTTGTGCTTTAGCCAGTTGCATAAGAAGATTTGTCTGAGTCTGTTGATTTTGAAGAAGTAGAGCCACTGAATTCTCAATAACCTGAACTCTGTTCTCCGGCTTGGCTATCTTCTTATCAGAATCTGATTCTCTCCTTAATCTTAGTAATAGATCATGCATGGTACCATATGGCATTATTGAATCCAGCTTCTCAGAGTTATATGTCTTTAAGTCAGCTATCTCCTTTTTTAATTCATCCACACTGAGATTCTGTCTTGAGTGTTGGATATTCATTAAATGTAAAGAGTCTAGGTGAGCTTGAAGAACAGCCTTGGTACCAGTATCTGAAGCTTCCTGAAGGGCCTGCTGAATAGCTATTACTTGTTTACCAAAGACACCTCAAATTGCCCTGGTGAAAATTCCTTTGCCCAAGCCCATTTAGGTAAACTGAAAGCAGAACTTGGGCCTTCAGCTCCCCCTAAGTTCATGCTTCCATCCAAAGAACCAGAGTCATCATCATCAGAATTTACTCCAAATTCTTCAGATGGCTCTCCATCTTGAGAAGGCATTCTGTTCACAGCAGCTTTATCTCTTTGAAGAGATTCTGTGGTGTGCACTAAATTCAAAGTCTGCTCTGCCTCCACATTGCCCTGAGCATCCAACAGTTGATAGGCTGAAACAGGGTGAGTAAATGTGTCAGCATCCAAGGAAATGTTATCAATTACAGCTTTGTAATGTTGCTGAAATTGTCTTTCCTTTTCAGCATCATCCACAATTATTGACTCACTAGCAATGGCTGGTTCCATCCTTATTTCTCCAGTACCTGCCTTTCTCTCATATTCTCTCTTTTGTTGCATCAGGGTCTCACCCTGGCTCCCCACCCTCACACCCTCACCTTCACCTACTAAGGTGGGACTCCTCTCACTCACTTTTGCCAATCCTGAATGAATGGATTGCTGAGATTCACTCTTTTCCTCTCCTTTTGCCTGGGAGCAACCCAGCCTCTCACTCAATACACTATCCTCTCTCAGTCCTAAGAGTGATTGTATTACCACCAAATCTTCTGCACTTGAAATTATTGAAGTTTGAAGTTGTGCAGAGATACTCGACGTATAAGTGATATCCGTCGGGTGAGTGGTAAAGCTATCCGACGGATAACTACTGTTAAGCTTATCCGTCGGGATACAATCACTACTCGACGGATAAGCAATATCCATCGAGAGAGTAGAAATACATGAGGTGGGAAGAGAAACTATTGTTGACTCTGTGTTGATTGAAGTTATTTGAGGCACAGATGTCACAATAGAATCAGAAAGAATTGGCAAGTGAGCCAACAAATTATCTAAAAGATGATGCTCACTTGCACTAGATTTTGACTTCCCTAACAGAGTTAAAGATGGGGAATCAGGAATTGAAGTGTTTATCATGTCCACTTCCAGTGAGTTAGTTGGTGAGTATTGTGTTTCTGTGGCTTCTATTATGAGAGATTTTGGCTGTGAGTCCACATTTATTGGAGCCACATCAATCTGAATTTGAGAAGGTGCAGGGACTGTGTCTTTAGCACCAGTTTGCACTAAGTGTGTGCCCTGTGCATCCCCAGTTGTTTTGGATTTCTTCTTTCTAGTGTAGGTTTGGTGTGAGCTTGTGTCCCTAACCCTCTTGGCCTGTGCTCTTGGATGAGAGCTTTGTTCAATAGCCACATCCTTTTGGGAGGATGCAGCTAGAAGTGAGCTTTTGTCCTTTTTAAGCACTACAGTTTGTTGGGAAACTGCAGTGTGGCTAGGCTGGGATTCACTCAACTCTCCAACCTTATCCTTGGGGTTTCTTTGATGTTCACCCCTTCCCTCACCTATCTTACCCTCCTTCACACTCCCCTCTTTGGTTTTGGTAGATTTTTGAACTGGTACCTTTTGAGAGATACCAGAGGGGGTTTTCTTTGATTTAGATTTAGAAATTGCAGTCGTTTTGGCAGCTTTGGTAGGCAACTGTTTGGTCATTGTCACAGTTGCCATAGCTATGCCTGAAGTCAAAGAAATAGAAGAGATTGGAATAGTTGAGGGTCTGGATGAACTTACCTCACTTACCTGAGGTGTCAACATTACAGGAAAATAGAACATTGGCACATCCTTGTGATGGTTGGCTCTGTTCAAGTCTGCAATGATTATTCTCTCTTGAACCCAACAAGCTAATTTGTTGTTTGGGTTCTCAAGTTCAATCTCTTGACAAAGATGGTTAGCCAAAAGCATAAAAAATCTAGCATAGTAAATATTCTTTCCTCTTTTGGCTAAGTCACCTAGTTTAAAACCTAACTCATACATAACAAGGTCACTGAAATTGTAATATTTGTGTGTAACTAGCATGTTAAGCATGGAAATGTTCACATAATCAAAATTACTGATTTTTCCAGAAAAGACTTTAGTTACTATATCACACAAGTAACTCCATTCCTTCCTAAGACCTAGTCTTCTAATTTCACTTAGTTTTGTAGTAGAAAGTGCATAATGAATGGAATTGAGCATATTGACAATATCAGTGTCAGTGTGTGGTGCAGTTACATTATCATCAGGAATCTTGAAACATGCTTTTATGACATCACTGTTGATACAGAAATCATTACCTTTGATGGTTAGAGTGATGGTTTTGTCAGTAGAGTTATAGATTGCTGTTGTCCACATCTCCTCAACAACTTCACAATAAATTGTGGGTGATTCCAGCATGGCAAAACTTAACTTGCAGTTGTTCACGAAGTCCATCATCTTATGATAGTCTTCAGATTGCTGAATCCCCATATTGACCAAGGCAGTGAAGTTGTTCTTCTCATAGATGAACCCAGTCTGTGACATGATCTTAACTACGGGTGCCATTGTTAGAGAAGAAAAGCTTGAAGAGAAAGAGGATTTTTGCTTGAGAGAGAATGAAGTAACACAGTTGAATTTGAAAATGATAAAAGAAAATGATTAGAATGAAATAAGCTTTTATACTTTACTTAAAATCAACTGATAAAAATAATAAAGAGAAGTAAATTACCCAATAGAAATTGTCTAAAATAGCCGTTTTAAAATAAACTGTAAAAATTCCACCCATTATCCGTCGTGTAATGCTTACAAACTGTAAGTATACTCGATGGATAATGTTCAGGGAATTAACGGTTAGGATTTAGACACTTCGACGGATGAGGATAAGTTGATATCCGTCGAGCTTTAAAATACTCCAGAAAAGTAATTGATTTTTATTTACAATTTGTACATCGACGGATGACTCAACTCGATGGATAATGGTCATCCGTCGAGATGCAAATTTTGACTTAGCCAAAAATTTTATCCAAGACTAAAAATCAGTTAAATTTCTGGCTACTTTTCAACTTGCAAAATAATTCAGATAAATTCAAGAGTAATTAAGCATACCTAACTCACTTACCAACCTAGAAAAGGTGGATTCATCCAGTGGCTTGGTAAAGATATCTGCAAGTTGCTTCTCACTTGGAACAAAATGTAACTCTACAATACCATTCATTACATGTTCCCTTATGAAATGGTACTTGATGTCTATATGCTTTGTCCTTGAATGTTGCACTGGATTTTCAGTGATGGCAATTGCACTTGTGTTGTCACAAAAAATAGGAATCCTTTCAACTTGCAAACCATAGTCTAGCAATTGATTTTTCATCCATAAAATCTGTGCACAGCAACTGCCAGCAACAATATATTCAGCTTCAGCTGTAGAAGTAGAAACTGAATTTTGCTTTTTACTGAACCAGGACACAAGCTTGTCTCCTAAATATTGACAGGTTCCTGTTGTGCTTTTTCTATCAATTCTGCAACCTGCATAATCTGTATCTGAATAACCAGTTAGATCAAAGCCAGAATCTCTAGGATACCAAATGCCAAGGTTTGGTGTTCCTTTGAGATATCTAAAGATTCTCTTAATAGCTATCAAATGAGACTCTCTAGGATCAGCCTGAAATCTTGCACACAAACATGTAGCAAACATTATATCTGGCCTACTAGCTGTTAAGTACAGAAGTGAGCCAACCATGCCTCTATAACTTGAAATATCCACAGACTTTTCAGTAGTGTTTAGTTCAAGCTTAGTTGCAGTGGCCATGGGAGTTTTTGCAGATGTGCAATCCATTAGATCAAACTTCTTTAAAAGATCAAAAATATATTTAGTTTGACTAATGAATATTCCATCACTAACTTGCTTAACTTGTAAACCAAGAAAGTAAGTTAGTTCTCCCATCATACTCATTTCATACTTGCTTTGCATCAGTTTGGCAAACTTTTTACAAAGTTTCTCATCTGTAGAGCCAAAAATAATATCATCTACATAAATTTGAACAAGTATGCTAGAGCCATTCACATCATTGAAAAACAAAGTTTTATCTACAGTACCTCTTGTGAAGTGATTTTCCAAAAGGAACTTTGATAAAGTGTCATACCAGGCTCTAGGTGCTTGCTTCAGTCCATAAAGTGCTTTCAGTAGATAATAGACATACTCTGGGAAATTTGGATCTTCAAAGCCAGAAGGTTGACTTACATACACTTCTTCCTCCAAATCTCCATTCAGAAAGGCACTTTTGACATCCATTTGATAGACCTTGAAATTGGCATGGGCTGCATAGGCTAAGAAGATTCTGATGGCTTCAAGTCTTGCAACAGGAGCAAATGTTTCATCAAAATCTATTCCTTCTTGCTGACAATAGCCTTTAACAACCAATATTGCTTTGTTCCTTACTACTATGCCATTTTCATCCATCTTATTTCTGAATACCCATTTGGTGTCTATTGGATTCTTTCCTGTAGGCTTGGGTACCAGCTTCCATACTTTATTCCTTTCAAATTGGTTTAGCTCCTCCTGCATAGCTAAAATCCAATCAGGATCTAACAAGGCTTCTTCTACCTTCTTTGGTTCTTCCTTAGACAGGAAGCTGCTGTATAGACATTCTTCTTGAGTTGCTCTCCTGGTTTGAACTCTGGAAGACACATCACCAATAATCAGTTCAAAGGGGTGATCTTTTGTCCATTTTCTTGGTTGAGGTAGATTAGCCCTAGATGAAGAGACCTCAATGTTATCTTGATGTGTGATTGAGTTTTGATTGCTAGAAACTCCCCCTGAGTTTGTGGATCTTTGATTTGAGATTGGGGTACTTTCTATGGGTGATCTGCCTTGACTTCCTGCTCCTTTTGATAACCCGACGGATGGTAAATTTTGAGTACCGACGGATGAGGCAGGTTGTCTTCCGACGGATAATACAGATTGCCTTCCGACGGATGAAGCGTTATGTAACTCGACGGATGTTGAGTTTTGTGCTTCATTTGTAGTAGATTTGTCTGCATTATCCTTAGACACTGTTTCTTGATCACTCTCATCATCACTTTCATCACTGACCATCTCAACATTATCGAATTTGAGGCTCTCATGGTAATCTCCATCTTTTAGTCCTTCAATCTTTTTATCATCAAACACAACATGTATAGATTCAACAACAATGTTGGTTCTTAGATTGTATACTCTATATGCTTTACCAACAACATATCCAACAAAAATTCCTTCATCTGCTTTAGCATCAAACTTCCCATTTTGATCAGTTTGATTTCTCAGAATATAGCATTTACAGCCAAAGACATGAAGAAAGTTCAGAGTTGGCTTCTTGTTCTTGAATAATTGATAAGGTGTCATGCATCTTGCTTGATTAATCAGAGAGATGTTCTGAGTGTAGCATGCAGTGTTTACAGCTTCAGCCCAGAAGTATGTTGGTAGTTTTGATTCTTCAAGCATTGTCCTTGCAGCTTTAATAAGAGATCTATTCTTTCTTTCCACTACTCCATTCTGTTGTGGAGTCCTTGCTGCTGAAAACTCATGCAAGATTCCATTTTCCTCACAAAATGCTCTCATGATATAGTTCTTGAACTCAGTTCCATTATCACTCCTGATTCTTCTAACTTTGAAATCAGGATGATTGTTAACTTGCCTTATGTGATTGATGATGATTTCACTAGCCTCATCTTTGGACTTTAGGAAATAGGTCCAAGAGAACTTTGAGAAATCATCTACAATTACTAGGCAAAATCTTTTCTTTGAGATTGACAATATATTGACTGGTCCAAACAAATCCATGTGAAGCAGTTGTAGAGGCTCTTCAATTGCTGAATCAAGTTTTTTCCTGAATGATGCTTTAATCTGCTTCCCTTTTTGGCAGGCATCACACAGTCCATCCTTTGTAAACTCCACCATATGAATGCCTCTAACTAGCTCTTTCTTTACCAGCTCATTCATGGTCTTGAAGTTCAAATGAGATAGCTTCTTGTGTCATAGCCAACTTTCATCTTGACTTGCTTTACTAAGAAGACAAGTTACAGATTTTGCTTTAGTTGAGTTGAAGTCAGCTAGATACACATTTCCTCTTCTCACACCAGTGAGAACCACTTTGTTGTTTTGATTATTAATCACAACACAGGTTTCTTTTTTGAAGGTTACTAAGTTGCCTTTATCACAAAGCTGGCCGATACTCAACAGATTGTGTTTGAGACCATCCACTAAGGCAACCTCTTCAATGATGACATTGTCCTTTGAAATCAAGCCATATCCCACAGTATAACCTTTGCTGTCATCTCCAAAAGTGATACTTGGGCCAGCTCTCTCTTCAAACTCTGTGAGCAGGGTAGAATCACCAGTCATGTGTCTTGAACAACCACTATCCAAGTACCAAAGATTCCTTCTGTTTCCCTGCACACATCAAAATCAAATCAAGTTGATTTTGGTAACCAAGTTTCCTTGGGTCCTGCCTTGTTAGCTTTCTTCTTCTGTTTCTTAGGTCTTAACTCATTTGACTTAGGAATTTCAGATTCTTCCTTAGTCATTTGGGTTGGGCCTTTGAAACCACTAGATGCAACAGAATTATCATGCATGTTATGGCTAACAGGAAATGGCATGCTTGGTGCAAACATGTTATTCCAGTAAGGCATGCTAAATGGCATTTGAGGCATATTGTATGCAGCATAATATGGATTAGGTGCAAATGACATATTAGCAAACTGTGCATTCATGTTCTTTGTAGGCATAGCATTAACAGGCATGGGAGGCATGGCATTCATGTTAGAGAATTGAGGCTGAACAGACATGGGAGTAGGCATGGCAGATTTGTAATTAACAGACAAATGATTTACACTACCACATTTGACACAGATTTTTCTAGGAGCATATTTGTCAGGTGTGTAGTTATTATGTTTGTTAATCCCTACTTTACCATTCCTATTGTTTTTCCTTTTCGTCTCTGTTTTTACCTCTATCTTCTCAAGTCTGTCACTTAACTGTTTGACAGTCATGTGACCAACATTAGCCTTCTTCCCTTTCTTGGCTTGACTTGACTCTCCTGAAACAAAGTTCTTGGAAACAGACCCATACTTTTCATTTAGCTTGGTTAATCTGGCTTTGCTAATGGGTTTGCTCACAGCCGACGGATGAGGATTTTTATCATTCGACGGATAACACTTTTTGTTATCCGACGGATAGTTCTCATCATCCGTCGAGTCTACATCTGTCAGCAATCCATCTACCAAAATAGGTTCTAGTTTTTCCTTATTCTTTTTCCAGGCTTCATCACAAAAAGACTCAATTCCTTGAACCTTGGTGATTTGAGCATGAACATCTCTGGATGTTTTCCATGCTTTAATCACCTCATGTTCACGATCGAGCTGCTTCTTTAAAATTTCTTCCTTTTTCAAGGACTCAGTTAATTCCTCCTTGGCAATTCTACACTCAATTTTTAGTTTCTCAAACTCAACAAACTGAGACTCAAGCACATTATTCCTCTCACTCAAAAATAAGTTGTTTTCTTTGATTTTAGCATTTTCTTTAGTGAGGGACTTAAGTGTAACACGCAAATGATACAATTCTGTAGACATGTCATTTATTGCATCATTACACTCAGCTTTAGATAAATGTGCAAGGTTTGTAGTGATTACCTGATTGCTTGAGGAACTTGTCTCTGTTTTATCAGACTTGGCCATAAGGGCTAGATTGACATAGCTGACATCCTCATCTTCATCCAAACCATCAGCTGCCCAGTCATTCTCTTGTGTAATAAAAGCCCTTTCCTTCTGTTTGAGTAGATCAAAGTATTTTTGCTTATAATCCACAGACTCAAATCTTTTCTTACTAGAATCTGACTTTCTACACTCATTTGCAAAATGCCCTGCCAAGCCACATTTGAAACACTTGAATTTTGATTTATCCACCATGTTTCTATTTGGCTTGGCAGCTCCAAAGTTCTTCTTGAACTTGAGCTTGGCAAATCTTCTTGAAAGGAATGCTAGGTGCTCATCAATGTCCTCCATGTCGTCTTGACTCAATGAATCTTCACTTACTGCAGCTAGCCCTTTACCCTTGCTTTCACAGGCCTTTAAAGTTGATTCCACAGCTTCCATCTTCACTTCCTTCTCCTTTTCCAGTTCAGCCACTAGTGCAATGGATCCTCCTTTCTTCTTTCCTCTCTCCATTCTTTTATCCTGCTCTATCTCAAGCTCATAGGTCTTCAGAATGCCATACAGTCTCTCCAAAGTAAACTCCTTATAATCTTGTGAGTTTCTCAATGAGACTGTCATTGGTTTCCATTCCTTTGGAAGAGATCTGAGAAATTTCAGATCGGAGTCTTTAGTCTGATAGACTCTTCCATGCAATTTAAGAGCATTTAGTAGCTTTTGGAATCTACTAAAAATGTCAGTGACTGACTCACTTTCTTCTTTGTGAAAATGCTCATATTGCTGAATCAGGAGCTGCATTTTATTTTCTCTTACTTGCTCAGTACCATCACAGATTATCTGTATTGTGTCCCAAACTTCCTTGGCAGTCTTGCAGTTGATGATGTTATCAAACATGTCTGCATCAACACCATTGAACAGAATGTTCATGGCCTTTTTATCTTTCCTGACTTGTTCAATATCAGGATCAGACCATTCATGCCTTGGCTTTGGAATAGATGGTTCATTTTCTGTTGCAGCTCTTATTGGAACATGAGGGCCTCTTTCTATGCATTCCACATAGGCCTCATCTTGAGAAAGCATATGAAGATGCATCTTTACCTTCCAATGATGGTAATTATCTTTATCAAGAAAAGGAATCTTGACTCCAACATCTTTCTTGTTCATCTTGCTGAATTGTTTTGATCTTTAAACTCTTTGTAGATTAAGAGCTTGCTCTGATACCAATTGTTAGTCCCTTGACAATATAGCAAGAATTACAGAAGGGGGGTTGAATGGAATTCTTGAACCTTTTTCTTGAAATAAAAATGTTCAACTCGATTATGGATATATTTGTTTTGATTAGCACAATGCGGAATGTAAACTTGAATGAATCAAAACATAAGTAATTAAAAACAAGAGTCTTTAAAAACTTTCTGGTGGATTTAAACAATTCCACCAGAGATATATTTAATATATCGAGAGGACTCTGTGTGCAGAAATGCTCACAGCTGCTTACACAAAAATATAACTGCTAAGAACATAGGAAATGCTAAAGATAGTGCTTACAAAGATTTCTCTGTTGTTGTTTCTTAGCTATCTCAGTTTTTTTTCTATTTGCTACTCTCTTGGTTTATATATTACCAAGATTACAAAGTCAAAAGAACTGAACAAATATAAAATCTAACAGTCTTGATCTTTGCTGCTTTTTCGTCCTCTATTACCCAGTTAATGGGCTTCCACAGTGTACTTGTATCCAACTCAACGGCTGTGTGTCAGCTTTCACTGTTCAACTGATGTTTGAATCTTGATATGATCATCTGTCGACTTTCAGATCATCCGTCGATGACTTAATTGATCATCCGTCGACTGCTATGTTAAACATCTGTTGATAGTCATTTGATCATCCGTCGAAGCTTTGTTAAGCATCCGTTGGTAGCTATTTTGATCATCCGTCGAAGCTTTGTTAATCATCCGTTGGTAGCTATTTTGGCACTTGACTTCATTTCACTTATACAGAATTACAAGACATTTCTTATGTACAGTTAATCAACCTATTCTGCATATCTAGTTAAAGTCAATATGACTTATATGCTACTCCAGATTCTATACAAAGGTGCATACAACACTGTGCTACAAACTTATTATTACATAAGCTACTCACTCGATGGATAATAAGTTAATCATTCGTCGGGACTAAAATGAGTTATCCGTTGGGACTATAATTCTTATCCGTCGAGTGCTACATTATTTCACTAAGTAAAATCTACTTAGATGTTTTGTTTAGGTAATCATCAAGTACACAACATATTCACAACAAAAACCTACTATACAATCGCACTCAACCTCACGACGTTCGATCTTTCTATTTCTTATTCCTAATCCTAACCCTCTACCCAATCCCGATAATCTAGGCTTGTTTCAGTGACTTATAACCTATAGCTCTGATACCAACCTGTGACGCCCTCCAAACCCGGGTCAGAAGTTTGGGGTTCACAACGCACAAACAATATATAAACCTGTATATAAAATATTATAAGCGATGACCCTTCTTTACACAACCACGGATTGCAATAGGTTAAAGTATGAAAACAAGCCAGAACCTTAACTTTTATTACATCGTACCAAATCCCAACTAGTTTAACTTACAACTGATAATGAAATTATTCTTACAATCTTGCATATCTCAACTACAATATAAAGCTTCTGCTAGCTCGATTCAACAACCTGGAATTCTAGCTCGCACACTGGACTGGGAAACCTTGCTATCAACCATTTCCTTTTTAACTATAGAATACATAAACAGATTCGCAAGAGTAAGCTAACTAGCTCAACAAGTCATAATAACAATAACTGAGGTTAAACAATGATCAATTGAGATGATTTAGAGGAATCAAGTTTCTTGTTAAACATTCATTAGAATTGAATATTTATTTTAAATTTTAAAACCAAGGTTAGGCTGCTGATCAGTCACGCACTAACCCCGAGCAAGGCACACGGCTCTGCTCTATAAACTGGATCCAAGGCATACATTGGCCTAATACGACCATGAATCTGATCTGACCACAAATCTGGTCCACATAAAGAAACTATCCAATTCTAAAACAATTCAATATGATAAACATTATAATCTAATAAAACAGAATCATGATCAAGATTGATAAAATATTTATCTCAGAGTATAAAGCAATTTATGAGTATCACCAAGGTATATCAAGGTATATATATGAAGAACAGCTTCAAACCTGTTGAAGAATTAGGTATCTCAGGTATCTCAGGTATCAGATGAACAATGTTTCAAAGATTATATAAGGTGGGGATATTTGATGTCACAAGGTATTATAGGGTATATAAGTTTCTGTATGTTTAAGTAGTTCTGTCTTAGTGTTTAGTATATGGTGTATATATATTTGTGCGGTGGTATCGTATTTGTATGGGTTAATCTTTGGGAAATCAACAATCGATGGTTTACAAAGGATAAGGCTTACAACTCAAAGTTCAATGATGTGATCAGGGTTCAAGGTGGAATGATTCAAAGCACTTATAATATAAAATAGGACTATTTTGATTACTAGCAACATGTTACGAGAAAGTTCAGAAATATTTACAATATATCTCGAGGAAGGTTCAGAAGTACTTGCCTTATCACAGAGGATTTCCAACTTTACTTGTACTCGTCTAACAGTTCTATTTAATAACCACTAGCCTTCTTTTTCTATGCTTTACTTCTACTCACTGATCACTTGCTTTCTTTTTCTACAACTCGGTTCTATTTATTGATCTCTTGCTTTCCTTTTCTACGCCTCGTTTCCTTTGCTAGGAATCACAAGTATCTATCAATCCTCAATCTCATATTATTCTAATTATCACATAGACGTCATAAGCTTTTATCTACCCTTCGTTTCACCCAAATCCGATTTACGGATTAAAAGTAACAACCAAAACAATCAAACAATAAACACATATGCATATAACACATCAATCAGATATCACATATCACATAGCACGCAAGGTATTCACTAGAAATAATTTTTCAAAGAAGATTCGGGGTTAAAATAATTTTTCTAGTATTTATTATGAATTTTTGAATATTTTTCGGAATTAAAACCGGTCGAATAGTCATTTATAAACACTTAATAGGGTTCGAATACCCGAATCTGACTTTAAAATTATTTAATAATAATTATCGAGCCTCAAAAACAATTTAAAATAATATTTTAAATCTCGAAACTATTTTTCAAAATTTTTAAATCAAAAGAATTAATTAAATCTAATTAAATAGCAATTAAAATCAAATAATAATTAATTAAATCAATTAATTAATTAATATTCGAATTAACTGACCAATTAAATTATTAATTATTAACTAAAATTAATGAATAAAATACTTCAAATTAATTTTTGAATTAAAATTAATTTTTGGAATTAAAATAATAATTTTTGGAATTTTCAATAATTAAAAACGAATTTCTGAAATTAAAATAAATAGAAAATATAATTTTTATAAATTTTCAAAACAGGAATCCAAAATTTGCAACTTCTGAAAATCTCAGGGACCAAACTGTTTCGTTTTCAAAATCTCAGGGACCAAACTGCAAAAACTACACCTTACGCCGGAAAACGGCTCTCTCTCATCGGATAAGGCGATCCCGGTACAGTCACAACACCATCACCTCTAGATATGATCTCTTGGACACCAAGAATCTATTCGTACAATAAAAAAAATTTAATAACCCCTGAGTTGGCCGGAAAGCTCGAAGAAAACTCGTCGGACGGCGAGTTCTTCGTTGCTCCGGTCAGCCCAACTCCGGTATCGTTTGTTCATGAAACCACCACCAATAGATTCCTCTTTTGAAGCTCTACACACTGATACCAACCAATCAACCTAAGAACCCCCAGATCAAAGACTCCCAAATTCAATTGAAAACATTCATACGCATTAAGAACCCTAATTTCATAATTCAAAAAATAAACTCAATTTTGAGCATGTTATTGAACTCTAAATTGCTATTATGACATACCAAAATGACCAGAATCAAATTATCTACAATATGCATGCATTAAATCACACAAACAACATCAAAATCAAAAATTCATAACTAAACCCAAAATAATTCAAATTTTAAGAAAAATATATAAAAATACCGGATGATTCTCCAGTGAAATAGGTTATTGAATCTGATAGTGCTCTCCAAGACCTTCGTTTTGGTTACTTGAACTCCAAAATCTGATATCAATAACACCTTCAAACTTAGTTTTGATTCTCAAGAACATTATGAATATTATGATTTTTCTCTGAAAATTATATATTTTTACTATTTGCAAATGATTATCTGTACAAAATAAAATATGGTAAAGGCTATCTATAATTACGGAATATTGGTATCCCTTTGGATCATATCGGATATAAAACAGATCCAATTCGGTACCGGTTTTAGGATAATTATCCAATTCCCGATTATACAAAATAATTTATAAATACTCGGAAAAATAATTTATTAAATACATAAATCATTTATAAAATCATATAACAACATAAAAATTAATATAAAAATATCAAAATTATCTATACTTTATTTTGGACATATAAAAATTGAAATACCCAAATTTTATCATATTTAAACATCCAAACACAAATACCACTCCATAGATAATTCACCAAAATTCACATAATAATCACAAAATATTTATTTATTGATAAAAATAATTATACGATATATCCCAGATATTACAACTCCTCAACAGAACGGTGTTGCTGAAAGAAAACATCGTCATCTTGTTGAAATGACTCGCTCATTTTTGTTGTCGACTGATGTTCCAAGTGTATTTTGGGGTGAAACACTTCTTACTGCTGTTTATGTGATTAACCGAATTCCAAGTACTCAAAATTCTGGTTTGTTATCTTTTGAGAAATTATATGATGAAGTGCTTGATTGTGTCTTTGGTTGTACCTGCGTTGTTCTTAAACCTCAGGTTGAGCTTAGTAAATTGTCTGCTAAGTCTGCTTTATGTGAGTTTTTGGGCTACGGTGTTACTCGGAAAGGATATTGTTGTTTTGACCCGGTCAGTGGAAAATTGTATATTTCTCGGCATGTTTACTTTTTTGAGTATATTCCGTTTTTCTCTATTACTGCGAGTTCGCATCATATGACACAAGAAGAACTTATTCGTATTGATCCTTTTGACACAAACATTGAGGACGTTCAATCATAAATTCTAATACTTCAGTTCCGGAGGCATCTACATCTCAAACTCCCACATCTCCACCGACTTCTACATCTACATCTTAGACTCCAACATCTCCACCTACTTCTACAACCAGTCAATCGTCACAAGAGATTTTAGATTCCCCTCCCACTCAATCGTCTGCCGAAAGTTCGACTCCTCCGCCAGTTCGCCAGTCTACACGCATACGTAAGTCCACTCAACTACCTAATTTTGCTTATTCATCTTATTCCCCATTTTCGCTTCATTCGTTACTTATGTTCACCATTTGTGTAAGCCTGCATCATATAGAAAGGTTGTTCATGATCCTTTATGGCAGAATGCTATGGACGGGGAACTTACTTCTTTACATCAAACTCATACATGGGATTTATTCCCATTACCGCCAAGAAAACATGCAATTGGTTGTCGTTGGGTATATAAATTAAGATAAAAGCCGATGGATCCGTTGAGCGTTATAAGGCTCAACTTGTTGCTAAAGGATACTCTCAAGAGTATGGCTTGGACTATGAAGAAACTTTTATGCCTGTTGCAAAGATGACGAATGTTCGTACTTTGATTGTAGTGGATTCTGTTCGAAAGTGGAAAATATTCAGATGGATGTTAAGAATGCATTCTTGTATGGTGATCTTCACGAGGAAGTTTACATGACACCTCCTCCCGGTCTTCCAGTTTGAGAAGTTTTCTACGGTACTTTATTCACTTGGTTTTCGTCCTAGTAATCATGATTCTGCTATTTTTGTACGATTTATGAGTGCTGGTCGTATCATATTGTCTTTATATGTTGATGATATGATTATTATTGATGATGATTGTGATGGTATTGAGTCATTGAAACGTGAGTTGGCTCGTTATTTTTCTATGAAAGATTTGGGTTTGCTTCGTTACTTTTTGGGAATTGAAGTTGCTAGCTCACCAAAGGGGTATCTTTTGTGTCAATCTAAGTACATTGATGATTTGCTTGACCGTGCACGTCTTACTGATAAAAAGACCGTGGAAACTCCTTTAGAGATGAATGCTAGATATTCTCCATCTGATGGTCTTCCCTTAGCAGATCCTACTTTATGTTGTACGATTGTTGGTAGTCTTGTTTATCTCAGTGTTACTCGTCCGGATATTGCACATGATGTTCATATAATTAGTCAATTTGTCACTTTTCCTAATACCATACATTGGGCTGCAGTACTTCGCATTCTCAGCTATCTTCATGAGACTCAGTTTCAGAGTCTTTTATTTCCTTCTAACTCATTTTAGAGTTGCGTGCTTATAGTGATGCTGATTGGGTTGGTGATCCCGAAGATCGTAAATCCACAACTGGTTTTTGTATTTTTCTTGGTGATTCTCTTATTTCTTGGAAGATAAAGAAACTATATGTTGTTTCGAGATCTTTTTCAGAATCCGAGTATCGTGCCATGGCTTCCACTACTTGTGAGATTGTTTGGTTATGTCGCTTACTTGCAGATTTGGGTGTTAGCCTTCCTAGTTCCACCCCATTATATTGTGATAATAAGAGTGCAATTCATATTGCATGTAATTCGGTATTTCATGAACGCAACATATTGAGATTGATTGTCATCTTACTCGCCATCATCTACTGCAAGGCAATATCTCATTGCATTTTGTTCCTTCTTCGCTTCAAATTGCTGATATTTTTACAAAGGCTCACTCTATTTCACGATTTCATTTCTTGTCTGAAAAACTCTCAATGCTCATTGCTGTAACATCGTGAGTTTGAGGGGGGATGTTAGAATATATATATATATATTTATATTCATTATTATATTATATATATTAGGGTATTTTCGGTATTTAGCTTATATTGATTTTCTATATAAGTTCGGACATGTATAATAAATTATGTTGTGATTGCAATAAAGTTTTACATTCATATTATATCTCTAAAGTTAACACTAACCGCTAGATACTCATAGAGTAATGTTCCATGGCTCATTCATCTTAAGAAAGATCTATTCTTTCTGACTCACAGTACAAAATCAATCAGGACTTAATTTACAATGTTCAGAATTCTGATTGATGAACTTGATAATCTATCTCCCAAACCTAAATGTATATATGCGAACTCAACATGTGCTTGTGGTAAGAGTCAAAAGCTAGATAAATATGAGAAACTGAACAAGTTGAGTCAATTTTTGATGGGACTTAATGAACAACATATTGTAGTTAGAGGTCAAATCTTGTTTATGAATCCTTTGTTAGATATTGCCCAGGCTTACTCTATGTTATTTTTTATGAATGTCCAAGTATTCAGTGATGTGTAAAATAACTGCAAGTGCATAACGGTTAAGTGTAGCAAATACAGGTCGATCCACAGAGAGAGACTAAGAAATTTTCGAAACCCTAACAATTAAATCAGGCGAACTAGACAATAAGATTTAAGAGGAGTTTTAATTAACCTAATTAGCAAAATCATCAAATATAGAAAATCTAGGAATCCGAATCCGTTAATCAGTCAAAATTAATATCAACTCGTCCTAAAATTAATTCTCTTTTCTTCACAACTAAATTTTAATTAACGAGACAAACATATACTATGAAACGTGTTATCTAACAATAACCTATCAAAACTTCATAGAGAAAGCATGAACTATGAAAAATAAATACAATAACAATAATATATCAAAATCACTTTGTCAATTAAACAATTAAGCACCAAGAAAAATTACGAGAATTTTTTAATCGGAACAAGGAGACATCAAAAATAATTAATTAACTTCATCTTCATGCTAGAATAAGAAAATTAGCTATACATGATTAGAAAATTAACAAGATAATTGTATTGAAAGCACGTAATTATCATAACTAAATCAAGGGTTATATACTAAAAATCTTAATAAACTATAAAAATTCAAGTTACGACCACCTAAAAAATAATAATAAACAATTAAAACATATGTTGCTTGCGGAAGTACGGGAACAAAACCTGCCAAATCAATTAACTAACTTTTATATTAACATAAGTAAAGCAGATGAAGGCAATAATTTAAAGGCAGAGCGCATGGTAATGAATAAAGAAACGAAATAGAGCTAAAGCTGAGAACAGAAAAATATATGATAATCCTGAAAATTAACGAAAGCTATATCATAATAAAAGATTTTAAGCAGGAAAATTACAAAAATTCTAGGTGTTGCGTTTCTTGGGTGTGTAAATGATGTGGATCAGCCCACAAAGAAAGAAAAACAAGAAGAAAAGGGATAAATGAAGAAAAATATATTTCAAAAGAACACGATTAATCCAAAAATATGAACTTTGAATCTCAAATTGCTTAGATCAATCCAGAAACTAAGTAATTCAAATCTAACCTTCAAAACAATCCAGTTATTGAAGTTTAGAGAAAAGAAAAACTACTCATAATTAATCTCAAAACAAAATTTTTATCATCCATTATATGTCTTAAAATATTACATTAGAAATATTACATGAGAGGGGTATTTATAGGTTAGACAATAACCCAAACCCAACAAAATTCCAAGAGAAATTCAATATCAGCTTGAATTAGCCAAAATCTGAATCCTTCCAGGAAACAAATTTAAAAACCAAAACCGAATAGAAAAAAGACAAAAACCAAATCCAAATAGGAGCATGAAATACTAAGTGCTTAAAACAAGAAAAGCCCTTTAAAGTGAAAGGTAAGAACTTGCAATCAAAATTTTAATTAATAATTATATAATAATCAGCTACTTGTCCAACTTCATGGATCGCTCCTTTACTCCTTGTTGTCCAAGTAAGCTTTATAACCCATATTTGCGTCTTCTCTAATTGAATATCACAACTTGTACACATAGCCAAATTCCAATTAACATATTCATTCCTTGATCCTCATCATTTCCCTCTCCTTTGAAAAAAACTCGTCCTCGAGTTCTAAAATATTTAAGAATAAGTATACAACGAGATGATTTCTCGTAGAACTTGAAAGATTTGAATTGCAATTCCATGACCAATATCTTAGGAAGTAAACTTGAAAGAATAAGATAGTTTGTTGAGATAGGTGCATTCAACAAGTTCTCTACCCCTAGAAAATCAATGTGTTCCACGAGGATGATGTTATTTTCCTTGTACACAACCTCTTTAGTTTGGAACATATCTTATAGTACCTCTTTCTCTTCAACCATGTCATTACACACAAATATAAGAGATGCGTTTATCTGATTTTCTTCCATAAGCAAGACTTTCTCAACATGTGACTTATTTTCTTCTTGCTTCTCTATTTTAGATTCCTTCAAAACTCTTTCCTCCTTTGCATAAAAATTTGGTATAATCTCCATATGTAACACCTTACGATCAACATCATTCTCTACAATAACGATGTCTTCTTCTAAAGTTTCTTTTGAAAGATCAAACTCGTAAAAGAAAGACTTCAGTTTGTCGTCTTGCTCCTCTTATTGATAAAATTCAAATTCTAAAGCATGATTACATACATCATTAAACAAGATATATGGACTTGATGTAACCTTTTGATGAATAGGCAAATTTAATCCATGAAAACAAATATTCCAATCTTCATTATTTCTATCTCCTCCAAGTCACAAATAATGCGTAATCTATCAAATTCAGAAGTATACTCAGAAACACTCATAGTACCTTGAGACATGGACGTCATCATCATTATACATTCTAATTTATAATCCAAAGAAATATATTTTGCATAAATTTTCTTCTTCAAAGATCTCCAAGTCTTAATCTTTTCTTTTCCAGATCTAACTCTTTTTGCGTTTAGATTAGCAAACCACAAGCCTTCTTTCTTTATAAGTTTAAGCGCTGCAATCTTGAATATTTTTATCTCACCCTAACCTGTATAAGTAGAAATCTTGTCGACTTGTGTAATACATTCAACAAAATCTTTTGTGATACCCAAACCGGTAAAATAATCAAGCTCTATACCGGGATCATAGACTTTATCACTATCTTTCACCTTAATTAAAATTTTACCCAATACATCAAAGTTCAAACCTTGATTCAGTTCAATTAGCAATATTTTGAGTACATTTATCAATCTTATCCAATTTTAAAAGTAATTTTCTGAGCAATTCATCGGAAGTCATAAGAAAAACACAAAACAAATCTGGTGAACAGTACCCATGAACAGTGCCGTTGAACATTGCCGATGAACAGTGCCGTTGAACATTGCTGATGAACATTACCTCGTGAACAGTACCTCGTGAATAGTATTTTTTCTCCCCGAAACCTAGATCTCCCATCAATTAAGAAATTTGAGAAAAAACCTTGGCTCTTGATACCAAATTGATGTGGATCGTACCACAAAGAACAAAAAGAAGAAGAAGAATAAGAAGAAGATATGAGAAGAAAACAAAAAAGAAAAAGGATATTTCAAAAGAACACGATCAATCCAGAAATGTAAACTTTGAATCTCAAATTACTTAGATCAATCCAGAATCTAAGTAATTCGAATCTAACCTTCAAAATAATCCAATAATTAAAGTTTAGAGAAAAGAAAAACTACACATAGTTTATCTCAAAATAAAAGTTTTATCATTAATTATATGTCTTAATATATTACATGAGAGGGGTATTTATAGGCTTAGACAATAATCCAAACCCAACAGAATTCCAAGAGAAATTCAATATCAGCTTGAATTAGCCAATATCTGAATCCTTCTAGGAAACAAATTTAAAAACCAAAACCGAATAGAAAAAAGACAAAAATAGAATCCATATAGGATAATAAAATCATAAGTGCTTAAAACAAGAAAAACCCTTTCAAATGAAAGGTAAAAACTTGCAAGCAAAATTTTAATTAATATTAATAATTATATAATAATCAGCTACTTGTCCAATTTCATGCATCGCTCCTTTATTCCTCGTTGTTCAAGTAAGTTTTATAACCCATATATGCGTCTTCTCCAATTGAATATCACAACTAGTATACATGGCCAAATTCCAATTAACATATTCATTTCTTGATCCTCGTCACTAAAATACAAGAGGGGAGACCCCTGTATATAGGGAAAATATGAGGGTTTGGATCTTGGAATACAAGTAGGATTCTAAAAGTGTTCCCTTCTTCTTCTCCAATAAGCATTCTATTTATCTTCCAATTCCTTTGACTTCTAGAATAGTTCACCTCCTTCCTTATTTGCACATTTTTCAACTCAAATTCTGATTTTATTAATTTTCCTATAAAATAAATAAAACAATTTATTTATTATTAACATTACGAAAACATACATAAAATATGTATTAATAATATACAATAATATGAACCTATCAAATGACCCCATACCTATCTTTTGCTCGGCTTCAAGAAAAAAAATTCTAACTAAGAAAAGACCTACGCTCCTTTTCGTAGGCGTGACTGGAAATTTTAGGTTTACCAACCCGTTAAACTCATAGACGATCTCTACAAGAGGAGTGTTGTCTCCTAAGGGTTACAAAAGATATGCCCATAAAATCTGTGAAATACTCTAGCAAGTGTCCAAACTCTATTAACAATAACATTTATTGGTGTCAACACAAGATTTTTTGGAAAATTCATGCCTTTAAGACTCTTCTAATTATAGCCAATATGTAGATATCAACAATTCACTTATATCGACTCTGAACGTTTACAAAAAATCTCAAGGTGTGTCGTGAAAGTAGGTCTCTAAAGAATCAATTGAGTAAGTACATTTCCTCTTTTTCAACCAATATTGAACGGACCCAATCTCTATCTAACCAGGTATCTAGCCAAAATTCACAGTTTTTTTCTTTTTCCTAATTGACTGTGCAATGTTCGTTTTCTTAGGCTTTATATGTTACCCATGTAGCAAACTTTGTGCCA
The DNA here is from genome assembly GCF_009905375.1 of Apium graveolens. Taxonomy (NCBI): domain Eukaryota; kingdom Viridiplantae; phylum Streptophyta; class Magnoliopsida; order Apiales; family Apiaceae; genus Apium; species Apium graveolens. Next base: position 73,341,455 of record NC_133654.1, read on the forward strand.
ATGACTCCCAAACCAGATGGTCTTAGGGCACTAGGTTTTAAGATACCTATATTGACTTAATTACTCAAGTAACAAAGGCCACAAAACAAGACAAGTCAATTATACTACTTGTGCCCATCATCTCAATCTTTTTTTATTTGTGTGGAATATTGGGTATTAAAGTAGTTTATTCAAGCATATTTTTTTCTTTTGTTCTTTTTTTCTGCAAAAAATTGATTCGACATTGTTTCAATATGTGGGCTCTGTCTCAGATATTGAAAACTTCCCTAAACAATCTTTCCTACAAATACCTTGTGCAAGTGTCGTCTTGGACTCTTAAGGAAAAATTTGTTCGACACAAGTTTCATGAAGACAACCTTACTCAACTACGTTCAAATTATCTCAAGACATTACATATATATAAGTTTGAAAAAGTGCTAACACCAACTAATATTAAAGTACAATAGTGGACCAGACAACTTAGCTAAAATATCTCTGATTTTTTGGATTTTTTTCATTTTTTTCATTTTTTTCATTTTTTTAATAAAATTACTACTAAACCCCTCCCCCATACCTAAATAATGCATTGTCCTCAATGAATACAAATGATAGAAAAATAACAAAGTAAAAGGACGAGAATACCTGATTAGGGTATGACGGAGAAACACAATTACCTATAACACACACACAGACTCACACACACATAATTACTCCCCATACTTACACTTTATTATGGGAGACACACACAAAAATATTTATTAACCAATACTAGACCGTGGGAAAACTATCTTCGTAACACAATCAACACACATGTGAAATACATATCACCTCACCTATATTTTAATATGGACTTATCAGTCAGTCTGTTAAGTCAAAAACAGGAAGGAAAGTCTCATATTCAAGTCTGTTTTGTTATTTTTGTAATCTCGTTGATCATCTTAAGGAAAATACTTTGCTATCCATGAATATCCTGAATGACATAGGTTTTATGGCCAACCTAAGCCAAAATAAAGTAATAAGAGGTTCATTAACTTTTCTGTTACTGCTGCAAATGTAATTCATAATTTTAAAACTAAGATATCTATCGCAAATGAGTCATCGTCTTCTACAATACATGCACTATCATAAAGTCAATAATAGCAGATTATCTCTTGTCTGAAAAGCTGTATTAGTGCCTTCTCTGAAGCTGCTTGGATAAAAACTGATACAAAAACAAATGAATGTGCATGTAATATCATACAATGTACTTACTCAATAGCCAATAACCGAGCTCAGTTTGATATAATATGCTTACATGAGTTGTTGATTTGGGTGCTACTCATCACATCACTGCTCATCCTCAAATTAAATCTTTATATTAGCTGTTATTTCAAAAAAAAATATTCTCATCTAACGAACTTTGGTTGTTTATGTTCTATGAGTAATTTCTATAAATGATGGTGATAAATTTGCCAATAAAGTTATCAAATGTACTTTTATTGGTTATCCATTCAATAAAAAAGGATACAAAGTAGTTGATGTAGCTACTAAAAAATGCTATGTTTCTTGAGACATCATTTTCAAAGGGGATATTTTCCCTTTTCATGCATCTTCCATAAATTCTAATCATGACACTGTATTCTCTGAATCACCTCTATGTTGTTTGTAACCAAAATAAAAACTCATTGCAATATAGATCAGTTAGACACTCATACATTTTGATAACTCTGTTTCTCTTATTCTTTTACATAATGGAAATACAGTCAATATAAAGAAAAACCACACCAACGACCCATACAAAATGTGGCTACGATCCAGGAAACACAAAGTCCTAACTTGACTCCACTACTTGCATTATTATCAGACTCCTACAAATATGCTAACGACTAATGACCACATCAAAACCTACTAGATCAGACTTAATAAAATAAAATATAAAACAATAAAGCATGCGACTAGTTTAAGATTAATTCTGACATTCTCCCCCATAATCTTAAACTTACGAAGCACTTGTCTTCATTTATGATGCACTTCTCACCACTATCAATTTTATTGCACATCTCATAAAAAAATAATACTTTGGAGCACTTCTCCCCATGTTGCACATAATCACCCATAATTCTAAAGGAGAGGTTCTCCTTCGACCAATTGTGCTATGACTTCTTCATCAATTTAAAATCTACAATTCTTTATCAGATGCCCGTATCTTTTGCATTTGAAGTATTGTGGCTTTCCTTTGTGCCAAAAATTATTTTCTTCATGACCGATCTTATGACAGTGGTTATATTGAATTTTAATTTATTGCCTGTGTCTTTTGAGAATGAAGTTTTAGTTAATAGGAGTCCCTTTTTTTCTCCATTTTCTTCATCCCTTATTGATTTTCTCTGGTCTACGGCACTAAGGGCATTGACTAACTCTATTAGGATTATTTGGATAGGTCTTCCGAATTCAAGTGAGGATATTTTAGACTCGTATTTTTTAAGAACGCTCACCAGAATTTTATCATCCACCCTCTCACTGGCATTTGTTTCACCAAGCAACCTAATTTGATTAACAATGCTTATAAGCTTACTCACATATTCCTTAATAGTTTCGTTCCCCTTCATCTGCTGCATCTCGAATTCACGGTTTGAGATTCAAAAACTTGTATCAACTTTATTTTAGCATTTTCTTCAAACTATTCCTTTAGCATGCTCCATGCCTCTTTTGGTGACTCGCAAGTCATGATACTTGTGAAGATTCCATCCGACACCACTGAATAAATACATGAAAGTGCCTTTGCTTCTCTTGTCGCTTCTTTGTCACGTTTTTTGATTTGAGCTGATGTTTGATTTTGTGGAAGAGGGGTTGGTTCAACATCACTCTCAATTGCTTTTCACAAACTCATAGCTTTCAAATATGATTTCATTTTGATAGCCCATAAATTATAATGATCTCCTTTGAATGTAGGTATCGAAAGAGAAAAATTATTTTGACACCATTTGAAAAATACAAAGATTGCTTATCCATATATATATATATAAATATATATTTAAATAAATTCACCATCCCTTTTAATTTTTAGCTCTGATATCAAGTGTTGTTTGTAACCAAAAGAAAACTCACTGTAATATAGATCAGTCACACATACATACATTTTGATAACTCTGTTTCTCTTATTCTTTTGCAGAATGGAAACACATGCAATATAAAGAAAACCCACACCAATGACCCACACAAAATGTGGCTACAAACCAGGAAATACAAAGTCTTAACTTGACTCCACTACTTGCATTATTATCAGATGCTAACGACTAATGACCAGATCAAACTCTACTAGATCATACTTAATAAAATAAACATAAAACAGTAAAGCATATGACTAGTTTAAGATTAATTCCAACACTCTGTATGTTGATGCTCTTTCACCTATTGTCATTCATGGTCCCCTCACCCATTCTGATCATAGTGACACCACTCACTTATCAGCTGTTCTTCTAGTACTCATGGTATTATTACATCTAGAAATGCGTGACAAAAAAATATACCTACTAGGCTCAAGGATTATATTAGGCTAGCATCCAATCTAGTTTCCAAATCTGTCACTTCTAATATCATTAAGAGGTCTGTAACATGTACTATTTCTTTCGTGGTATGCAAGCTTATAAAATCTTTGTATGGCCTCAAACAGTCTCCGGGTGTTGGTCTACAAAATTGGATGATGCTTTAAAAGAATATGAATTTATACAATTTTAGTCGGATAATAGTTTGTTTACCTAAAGATCGAATATTGGCTTCGGAAACGAGCTTGCTTAATAATTAGATTGTAACTGTTTTGGTATATTTATATGATATCTTAGTGATCGGCTCTCTCAAGTCACTCATTCACCAGATCATGCATATCTGACTACTAAATTCAAAGTAAAGGACTAGAGATATTCTCTCAAGAATGTTCTTTGCATTGAAGTTGTTGGGTCTCCTGAAGTTATTTATATTCACCAGAGAAAGTGTACCTTAGATATCTTGATGAATACAGGGTTACTACACCAAAAAGTGAATATTTACAAGCTGCTCATAAGGTCATCAATTTTCTCAAAGGCTCTCGTGGTTGGGGCTTTCACATGCATATCTCTAATAATCTCACTTTAATTACTTATTGTGATTCCTCTTGAGATATAAAACTAGAACTTACATATGTATATTAGGTGTCTATTATGTGAAATTGAAAAAGTAAACTTGTATATAATTTCATATAATAGATAAGATTACATGATGTTTAAATAGAATTAAACTAACAAGGTATTAGCATGAAACCAACAACCCTTTCCTATCATTTCTCCACCAATACACCTAACTGACTACTACTTCCATGTACTAATCCTAGTGCTACTAATACGCTAGGCTAACTTATCCAAATAAATAAAATATAAAATAAATAATATAATTTAGATTAAAATCTCAACAATCTACCCTTAATCTAAATTTTCCTGAACAAATCCTACCAGCCCATATGGCTTTTAATCTAGCCCATTTGGATTTCAACTTTTCTTCCTGTTTGGCACTTCAACTTAGCCCGTATGACTTTCAACTTCTCTGCCCGTTTGGCACATCATCCGTCTGAATTTTTTGTTTGCCCATCTGGAACATTATTCTTTTGCCATACCCCTTATCCTCAATTTTCGTGTGCATCATTACCATGGCTACCTCACGTGTATCCACTCTCTGCACCAGTAACATAATTGCTTTTTGGACTACTCCCAAGCCGACCTTCAACTGCACCATACACAGCTGGATTTCCCTAAGATCCCTAAGCTCCACCATGTCTCTTATTTCCCATCTAGCACAACTTGTAGATTGACATGTGTACCCCTGCACTACTAGAGTCACATCCCTGTTACTATACTAGCATTAGAGCCACTTGAAGCACACCAAAAAGTATTTCCGTAACCCATATATTAATGTCGTATGCATTTCTTGACAACCAGGACGACCACTTCTTTAACCAACATATCAGGGTTTCCACATTCAACACCAGCAAACCACCATTAAGAATCAACACCACCAGGCCACCATTATGAACCGTAAACTCGGATACCAAGTGTAGAGATATAAAACTAGAACTTAGATATGTACACATGTATATTAGGTGTCTATTACATGAAACTCGAGAAATAAACTTTTATATACTTCTCATATAATAGATAAGGTTATATTAGGGGTGATCACGGTTCGGGTTAAACCACATAATCCGCATAAACCAAATCGATATTAAACCGACCCAAACCGAAACTGAAATGTGGTTTGCAGGTACGGTTCAACTATTTTAAAAATCCGCGGGTTATGGGTTGGTTTTGGTTTGACCTTAAACCAACCCGTTTCTGATTTGAACTGCATTAATATATATATATATATACAATTTTATATTTATGATTATATAACTGTTATTCCCAAGGAACTAACAATGAGATTTACAGAAGGGGGTTGAATGTAAATCTCAAAACTTTTTCAAGTTTTGAGCAGTTTCAAAAGCTAAGTGTATGATGAACAGATGTGTGTGAATTGCTTTGAGCAGGTGCAGACAGATGTATATTCAAGACACAAATGTAAAGAACACAAAGGCTTTAAAAACTTTTCTGGTGGATTTGTTGTTCCACCAGAGATGTGTATTTCAGAAAATCTGTGATACAAAGAATTGTTCACAGCTGCTTCCTAGTACAAACTAGATGATTTTCTCTCTATGTTTTTCTAAACAGCTCTGGAAAATTCACATCTAATTACTAGCTGCAACTTGGTTTATATATCACCAAGTTTACAAGTGAAGACAAAGATAAAATAAAATTATAAAATAGTTCTTCGCATGTTTCTTCTTCATTTCTCTATCCAATATAATCTAAGATAATCTGTGAATCTTTGAATACTTCCTTGTTTGCACCCGAATGGAAATGCTGCTTTTTCTTGATTCATCCAAGAGGCTACCACATTCCAATTATCTCCGTCAACCCATGTGCCTCTGTTAGCTTATGAATTGTCACTATCAACTGTTATGGAACTGAGCATCCGTTGAAGCTTTCATCCGTTGATGGCTTTATCCGTTGATGCTTTAGTGACATCCGTTGATGCTTTAACAATTGAAGCTTTATCCGTTGATGCACTCATCCGTTGATGGATATTATCCGTTGATGCTTTAGAGACATCCGTTGAAGCTTTGTTTCTCATCCGTTGAAGGCCTTTAATCTATCAGTTGATACTACTTCATTTATACAAAATTACAAGGCATGAAATATTTACAATTAGCCTTCCTATTTGCATATCCACTAGTAGTCAATATGACTTACAATTTCCCACAACTTCTATAATTATAACTTAAATACAGAGACTGAAATGTGCTACAATACTAAACTTATTTCTAAGTAAAGCTACTCCATCAACGGATAGCCAAAGTGGTCTTATCCGTTGAGGCTACGAACACTAGATTTCTACATAAGTGTTTTGTTTAACTTATTATCAAACTAATACATATATTCCTAACAATAACATAAAACAATTATATTCTATAATCAGTAACTAAAATTGTGTATTGTGTATTGCTTTCCTTTAAAAATAATGTTGATGAATTTTTTATTACTTTTACATTGAACATTTATTATTGCAACTAATTAATCAACATGTTATTAGACATTAGTCATTTGCAACTAATATGAATGATATACTTTACTACGATAGAATAAATAAATATATTATTACTTATTTAAATTGTAAGAAAGAAAGTTTAGATATAAGAAATGTTGCTTAGAAAAAAAGAAATTAAAAAATGTTACTTTATTTCCCGAGTTCACTCATAAGAAATGTCTTAAACCGCCAAAATCCGCTAAACCAAACCGAATAAAACCGAACCGAGTGGTTTGGTTTTATTGGGTTATGAGGTGTGGTTTGGTTTAAATTTTTTCAAAACCGCAATTATGCGATTTGGTTCCGGTTTAACATATATACCGAACCAAACTGGACCCCGATCACCCCTAGGTTACATGATGTTTATATAGAATTAAACTAACAACGTGTTAGCATGAAACCAACAACTCCTTTCTATTATTTCTCTACTAATACACCTGACTGAATACTACTTCCATGTACTAATGGTAGTGCTACTAATAGGCTATTAATCGGACTAACTTAATTAAATTAATAAAAAATAAAGTAAATAATATAATTTAGATTAAAATCCCAACAATTCCCTAGGCAACAGACAAGAAAACTAGGCATTTTTAACCGGGTATTGCATTCAGTATGGTGCCTTTTAAGTTTTTTTGGAATCGCAAAAAATAGCACACCACTTCCGAATCTTCAGCTAAACCTGTATATAGAAACATGGCTGACAAATGCTGTCATTATGTATGGTGACAACAAATTTGTCATTTATGCCTTGTAACGATACTGTTTTTACGAGAGAACAAAACATATTAAACTAGATTGTCATTTTATCATAGAGAAACTACAACTAGGGATGATTAAACTGCTCATAATTGTACCTTACTACAATGTGCATATATATGCTTATGCTTACAGGTCAGCTTTATTACTATATGATTCTTCTGTTGAATAAATTGTATAATTATCTTCTACACCAAATATTTTTGTTATTTTACATGATTTAATATTATTTAATATTTCTTAATAATTATCATATAATTATCCTTTTCAATCTAGTTTAATTAATATTACCTAATTATTGATAAAAAAAATTGTTTTTAAAATTAAAAGTGAATAGATGTTATTTTACTTAATTTAATATTATTTAATAAAATCTTAAAACAACTCATAAATTGGTTGTTGTTTAAAAAAGAAAATAACTTAAAATTAAATAGATGTTGGGATGAACACCAACAAATGCAATCGGTAAACAAATGATTTTCAGTTTAAAAGTAAATAAATGTCAATAAAGTCATTTACTAATACTTAACTATTGTTAAAAAAATATTTTTCAATTTAAAATAAATCCATTCTTGGATAGCCACTAAATAATAAAAAATAAAGTCAACGGAGAATATATATAAGTCAATTTGTGTTACTAGCTGTGATTTAATAGTATAATATTTTTTAAATGGTTATATAATTATCTAGTAAATACAAAAAATTAATAATTTGGTATTTCTTTATTTCAATAAAACATGCTTTCATTTGTTAATAAAAGTATGAATGTATTAAATTGATAATATATTTTTAAAAATGATAAATTATAGAAATGATCCAATAACCCGAAATTATACTGATTGAATATTCTGTCATAAATTCCAAAAATGATTAATCCGGATCTAATTCAATAAATTTAAATATAGGTAGACCCGATAAATTAATAACCTCGAGACCAGATAAAATTATTAATTATTCAAAATATTAATTTATCAAAAAATTAATAATTTATTAATTTATCGATATATATCATTTTTATTTTTTTAATATATATTTATAAATATATAAGCCGAAAAGTTTAGTGATTATTGTTATGGATAAGAAAATAGGGTGTATTTAATGATAGAGTTCGTGAGCTTCGAGACTCGATTTGACTTCTCTTGTGTTTCGTGACTCAATCTGCCTTAACAAGATGCCTTTGTACCTTGCTGTTTGCCAAGAATCAAGTCAAAAAATGTAGTTCTGATTTGTGGGGTGTGACGCCTTATTTAGGCATGGGATGCCTTTGAATTAGATTAGGTTTAGGAGACTTGGTGGACAAGTCTCAGATTTAGAGTGGATATTGGAGTCCTATAATGCAGGAAATTGATTCCTTGTTCCATGGGGTTTCTTGGACGTCAATCTACAAGGTGCTACATCCCTATTTGGATTCCACTTATCAGCTGATTTTACCCATATTAATTTAATTACGAAATTAATTAATATTCAGGGTTTTTGGCCCTTTAAAATGGACTTTATTGTCAGCCCAATCCGGGCATAATTAAGGCGATATTAACTACGCAACCTGGGTTTATTTTACTCCCTATCATTTGCCCCCCAACTATTGAGAAATCGTAAAAGATTTCGCAGGGGTTAAGTTCATTTGTTCCTTTATAGGGTATCGTTTTCAGCGTAAAGTGTGGAGCGACCTACACATTTACAACGATTTGCCTTATATGAGGCTTCAGGATATTTTTTGGAATTTCCCTATTAATTTTCTTACCTTATTCCTATTTTTTAGGAATTTTCTGGCATTTTCTAGGATTTTTTCTTTAATTTCTAGGAATTTTCCTTAATTTCTAGGAAATTTCCCTTAATTTCTAGGACTTTTCCTTAATTTCCAGGAAATTTCCCTTAATTATAGGATTTTTCTAAAAAATTATTTTCCGAAAATACAATTTTTCCTTTTTTCTTTTTTCTTCTTCTTTTTTTTAACAATTTCAAAAAGGACTCCTTTTTCGACCAGGATCCTGGTTGAATTACGCCTCAATAAGCTCTGCGCGTGGAGCTTTTGGACATGAATTTTCGTTCAGGATTTTTCATTTTCTTGACCGAATTATGCTCTTGTTAATCCTGATCGTGGAGTCTTTGGGGCAGGAAAATTCGACCAGAATCCTGACCGAATTAAGCTCCCAAATGCCCTGCTCGTGGGTTTTTCAGTCAGGAATGTTTCGACCAGGATCCTGATCGAAATTCGGTCAGGATTTCCCTTGGACTTGATTCTTGACCAAATTAAGGTCCCAAAAACTCTTATCGTTTTTTTGACTTGGGTGTCTTTTGATCAGGAATCCCGATCGAATTTAGGTCAGGATTTTAGCATTTGACCTGATTTTTGACCGAATTAAAGTCCAATATCTCCTGATCGTGAGATTTTCGACCAATGACTTTTCGACCAGGAATGCTGACCGAAATTAGGTCAGGATTTATGTAACTGGCATTCAACATTAAAGATCACCCCTAATTGAGCTCATTTGTGGGCCTTATATGGCTGGCTCATTTTTGGGCCTTATATTGTCCCATTTTATTTGGGCTTTTCATGCCAAGTTTTGTAATTGGGCATACTAAGTTGGGCCCCTAATATTAGGCTCTCCATTGGGCCCCTTTTGTTGGGCTGTTGTCTGGGCCTTATTCTCCATTCTTCCAGAATATTCTGGAATTTTCCTTATTTTAAAATTTTGTTATTTTTATACTTCTCAGAAAATCCTAGAAACTTCTAGAATTGGGCCCATACTTTTTGGGCTGGGCTTTTGACCGGTTATAACCGGTTGAAATTCCCTTTTACCGGCCCAATGACCGGTTGGAGAGTACCATATGTATGTGGGGGTGAAGTGAGGTTACCTCACACTTTCTGGTGATCAGCCTATTTTCCGGCCTCATTTTCTGGGTTTGTGTTTGAAGATCACTTGAATCTTCATCTTCTTCCTCCAACTTCCAGTCTCAAGCTTTCTTCTTCTCTCCATCAATGGCTGACAAGAGCACAGAAAGGGCGGCTAAAATTGCCTCAGCTTCAAAGAGAGGTACGAAATTCATAGTCATTCTTCTTATATATCTTTGATAGAGATGATCAACCCTAGGGGAGATGAATATCCATCCACAGCTCATTTAGATCCTTTTGATTATTGTAACAAATGGTATAATGTAGCTGATATTAACAAGCTTAACCCAACTTATAATGTTCGTTCTCCCCTTAGAATAATTCTCGTTGACGGTGGTGATCATACATGCCACTGGAAACCAGATACCCTCTTTGTTTACGGAGATGCCCTTACCATGGGGCTTAGGTTTCCCTTCCACGAATTCATTCCTAGATTATTAGCTGATTTACAAGTTAACCCTTTCCAACTTCCACCCAATGCTTGGAGAAATATCATTTATTTTATGGTCCTATGCCTTAGGCATGGTTTCCCCCTTTCAGTATCTGTTTTTAGGAAAATTTTACAATGCTATTACAGTGCCCAATCCACTTGTGGTTCGGTTTACATTAGGCTAAGGTCCAAATGCCCTCAAATTTTCAACAGTGCCTCTATTCTTGATAACAATCAGCAGTGGAGAGATAGTTTTGTTGGTTTAAAATGGGAGAACGGTGATTGGGGCACCTTTTTCGGTCTTCCTTTGGAAAAGTTAATGATGGAAGCCCCAAGACCATTCGCCTATCAGAAGATGAGAATATTATATATAGGGAGCTTATTAAAGATGAGGGTCAGACTACCAGTTGGACTTTGTTGGAGGAGTTTTACCGTTTCATGTGGGACTTTCTTCAGTCACTCAGCAGGGTATTTCTCATTCTCTACTGTGTTTTCCTTTTCTTAGACGTTATTAACATAACTTATTCTTTGTTTCTATTTCTTTTTCAGCGGCTGAGGAGATAAACAATGTTACCGTGCCGGTGGTTGAGGAAACAACCATGATGAAAAAGCCCTGACTTGCGGGATTGGATACTCGCAGTAAGGCTACGGAGCCTAGCTTCCTGAAGAAGCACAAAAAGCCCATGGTGAAGACCTCTTCAGGGGGTACTGAAACCCCTACCACTCCTGCTCCTATTCCTACATGATCATTCCAGCCTCTATGGGGTTTTCGCCATTGGGACACTGTGGTTGGTTCCGTGAAGCATGCTTAGGTTTGGTAGTATCATTCTATTACTCCTAAGGACTTCACCGATGTTGTGGTTGGCCAGTTTCTAGAGCGGGTGAAGCTTATGGGAGCTCAGTCCATTGCCTCGGTATGTTCCTTGTTTTCTAATTTACATCTCCCTTTTCTTTCTTAAAGCATGAAGCTTATCCTGCCTTATCTCATTTTTTCTTTTCTTATTTCAGATCAACGCTTATTTCCAAGCGGTCGTGAGGCATGCCAAGTCTTGAAAAAATCTTCGGAGAAATCTGATAGGGCCTTGAGGAAGTAGAAGGTCAAGCATACGACTTTGGAAATGAAGATAAAGCGCAAAGATGAGGAACTTTCTGAAGCCAATGTTGAGTTAGTGAAGCTTAAAGCTGAGAAGGAAAGAATCATTGATGCTTACTTGGACACATATGAGTTTACTCAGAGTATGCGGATTAGGGATGACTTGGTTTTTCCCGGGTTTTCTAGGACTGGTTGGGACACGACCCTTGGGACCGTGAACGATGCTTGTCCGGATATTAATCCGACAGAATATCCTTGTCCAGATGACGAGACTTTACTATAGAGGTTTCGTACTCATGTAGTTGTCTCTGAGGATATCCCTAATAAACAGTTGGTTCCGGATCCAGAATCATCTTCTAGGCCTACCGTAGAGGATCTCAGCTCTTCTTTTTCCGAGACCAGTACTGCTGAGATGTCAAGTGAGAGCGGAGGGGATGATATGGATGCAGAGGACACTTCTGCTCCTCAGTGTTTTTATTGGCCCTGCATGGCTTTGTTACTTACGTTATTTATGCCCATGACACGTAGTCTCCTTTTTTTTATCGAACTTTACTGTTCTTATATTTATCTGCATTTGGATTACATATTTTTATTTTATCATGTTTTTTAAAAACTCAACATTAGGTATTGAACACTTCACAAATTTCATTAATCTTTGGGATCCATCCCTTAAATAAATTTTGTGAACTAAAATAGAAATCCTATTGAACTGGAATACGAAATCCTAGGCAAGAAAAGCTTCATGGTGCTTTTGAACCATAAGTTAGTACTTTCTCTTCGACATACTAAAATAATAAATTTTCAGGTTCTAAGCATGCCAAGTCCTTGGTACTTCATCTTCATCCATAGTTTCTAACTTGTAAGATCCTCTTCCTTGAATGCTCTTAACCTTGTATGGGTCTTCACAATTCTGGGCGAGCTTTCCCCTCTGCCCTACTCCAGAAGCTTCCACCTTCCTTAAGACCAAATCTCCTTGCTTGAAAAACCTTTCTTTCACCCTTAGGTTGTAATAAAAGGAAACTTTTTTCTGATATTCCTAAATCTTTGCATGTTCTTCATCCCGCACTTCATCTATTAAGTCCAGGGATAACCTTTGTCCTTCCTCATTTTCTTCAGAATTATACATTTGGATCCTTGGAGACGAGTGAGATATCTCTACTGGAACAACGGCTTCTGCTCCATATGTTAACATGAAGGGCGTTGCTCCTGTCATGACTCTACATGTGGGCCAAAGTATTGGCAGTATTTCATCCACCAAATTATTTCTGGACTTCTCAATCATCTTCTTTAATCCATTAGAATAATTCGATTCACAACATTTGCTTGCCCATTGGATTGAGGATGGGCCACAGAAATAAATCGCAGCTCAATCTCATTCTCCTCATAGTACTTCTTGAACTCATCATTGTTGAACTGTGTTCCATTATCAGTCACCAAGATTCGGGGAATCCCATACCTGCACATAATATTCTCCCATAGGAATTGAGCGACTTGTTTAGTTGTAATCTTTGTCAGAGGCTTAGCTTCAATCCACTTAGTAAAGTAAGCAATAGCTACAATCATAAACTTCCTTTGCACTGTGGCCGTGGGAAAAGGCCCAAGTATATCCATTCCCCACATAGCAAAGGGAATGGGAGAATTGATGGAAGTCAGCATCTCGGGAGGCTGTCAAACAACCGGCGCATATTTCTGACAACGATCACACTTCTTCACATATTCTTTGGCATCAACCATCATTTTTGTCCAATAAAATCCTAAACAGGTTATCTTGTGTGCCAGAGCCCTACCCACAAGTGTTTCCCACAAATAACTTCGTGTACTTCTTTGAGAGCCAAACACGCTTCGTCAGGCCTGAGACATCTTTAAGTAAAGAACCACATAAGATTTTTTGTACAAAATTCCGTCAATCAAGGAATACCTCATTGCTCGCATGATCAACTTTCGTGCTTCAGGTATATCATTCGGGAGCCAACCAGTTTGAATATGGGCCTTGATGGGATCTATCCATGATGTCCCCAGCCCTATAGGGGCTACAAGCTTAACATCAATGCTTCGTGTTTTCAAAATGCAGAAGTACACACTCCCTGAACTTTTCTCTATCTCTGATTAAGCAAACTTAGATAGCGCATCTGCCTTAGCATTTTCCTCCCTTGGAATGTGCTCAACATGACACTCGTCGAACTGAGTCATCACAGCTCTCACTAGACGTATGTACTTCGCCATGGTCTCGTCTCTTGCTTCGAACTCCCCCTTGACCTGGGATACGACGAGCTTCAAATCTCCATAAACTTTCAAGTTCTTGACCCTCAATGTTCCAGCCAGGTCAAGTTCAGCTATCAAAGCTTCATATTCAGCTTCATTATTCATAGTTAGAAAATCTAACTTTATCGCATATTAAATTAAGAAATCGTCGAGGCTCTATAGCACCAGCCCTGCTCCACTTGAATTTGTTTTTGATGCCCTATCAAAATAGTGAACCCAGAACTCCTTCTCCTTGATGGCCTCTTCTTCATTTCCTTTATTACCTTCCATGTCTTGAGGTACAATATCTTCTTGCCCCCGACTTCTTGCTTGGGTATGGTACATTCCACCACAAGGTCAGCCAACATCTGGGATTTTATTGCCGTTCGCGGCTTATACTTAATGTCGAAGTCTCCCAGTTCTATGGCCCATTTAATTAGCCTCTAACTGGATTTGGGACTGTGTATAATGTTTTTCAAAGGCTGATTTGTCAGTACCTCAATCTTATGAGCTTGAAAGTAAGAACACAACTTCCTTAAGGCCATCACCAAGGCTAAAGCAAATTTTTCAATGGTCGATTAATTCAACTCAGCTCCGTGTAGAATCTTACTGACATAATATATGGGTTTCTGGACTTTAAGTTCCTCCTTAACCAATATGGCACTCAACGCATTTTCTGAAATGGCCAAATATAAGTACAAGGTTTCATTCAGGTCTGATTTGGCCAACAACGAGGCTTGAACCATGTATTTCTTCAATCCTTCAAACGCCTCTTGACTTTCCTCGGTCCATATGAAATCTTTTACTTTCTTCAAGGATTTGAAGAATGGTAAGCACTTGTCTCCAGATTTGGAGATAAATCAACCCAAGGAAGCAACCCTTCCAATGAGTGTTTGAACATCTTTGATAGTCCACAGGGGCTCCATGTCCACAATGGCCTTTATCTTATCAGGATTTGCTTCAATTCCCCTCTTGGAGACCATCAATCCCAAAAACTTTCCAGATCCCACCCCGAAAGCACAGTTTGCAAGATTTAACATCATTTTATGGTATCTCAGGACCTCTAAGGCTTCCCTCAAATGGGTTACGTGGTCAGTCTTCACAAGACTCTTGACAAACATGTCATCTACATATACTTTCATCATTTTGCCAATAAGATCTTTAAAAATCTTATTTACCAACCTTTGATAGGTAGCTCATGCATTCATGACCAACGATCGCATCTATCAGTGTATCTATTCTTGGCAATGAGAAACAATCCTTGGGGCATGCATCGTTTAGATCAGTAAAATCCACACAAATTCTCCTTTTTCTATCAGCCTTCTTTACCATTACAGGGTTTGCTAACCATTCCAGAAATTGTATCTCTTCAATAAAACTAGCCTCTAGGAGCTTCTCCACTTCTAACTTGATGGCTTCATGCCTTTCAGGGGCAAAACTCCTTTTCTTCTACTTCACGGTCTTTCAATTTGGATCCACATTCAACTTGTGGGTGATCAATTCCGGATCTATGCCAGGCACATCAGCTGCCAACCATGCAAACACATCACTGTTCTCTTGCAAGAACCTCACTAATTTTCCTTTAAAGGGTTCCTCCAATGATGCTCCAATGAAGGTCACCTTCTTGGGGTCCTCGGGAGCCAAAGGGACCGGGATCAGGTCTTCTGCTGGCTTTCCTCATTTCTCACCATTCTCACGAATATCCAAATCTTCAATAGGCAAAATATGCCCCCTGCTCCGTCTGCCCTCAAGGAGGCTACATAACAGCTTCTGGCCATCTTTTGATCTCCCCTTTCTACTCCTATTCCGTCTCTGATTGGAAACGTAATCACAGAATGGTAGGATGAAGGGATTGCCTTAAAGGCATGTATTCATGTCCTTCCCATGATCGTATTATATGTCGATCCAACTTTCACTACTACAAAGTTCAGGTGTGACTTGTCTTGGCTCTTGCCCCATTGTCAGGGGTAGCTTAATTATTCCTTCCACAGGACACTCAACTCCAGCGAAACCTTATATCAGCATGTTAGTCGGGGTCAGTTGAGAATCATTATACCCCATCCTTATATAGGTATTGTTAAGCACAAAACACGCGCTAATAATTCACGCAAGTATACGCCTTCGCAAGTAATATAGAATAAATTCTAGTTCGTTCCCACAGAGACTCAGACTAATTATGTTCAATTAACTCTTACTCACCAATGTATGATTACTTCTCAATGTCAAGACAATAACACTTAGATTTGATTAACTAATTATTAACTATAATTAACTACGAGAATTAAACACTTAATTAACACTTGAATTAACAATATTAAACACACATGAGATCATAACTTCATTACTACTTCCTTAAATAGTTATTGTTATTACCCTTAGCATGAAATGGTGATGATATTAATCGAACAACACGAAACTGATAAAAGCCAACTTTCGTTGTACTAATACTATTCTACCAAACATCCACAATTAAGATAGAAGTTGAATAGGCATCAATTATGTTGAGACCCTATATGTCTATAGAATTTGACAACATAACGATTTAAGCACAAGTTATTCCTTATGATTACAAAGGGCAAGTAAAACGGTTAGAGTTACCCACTAATCATGCATACACATACATGAACCTATGCTAGCATGGCAAGTTCTAAACCTCAAGATCCACCGTCGCTTCACAAGATATTAACACCCTATCTTATATGTTCGCGACACACATAAGACGAATAAGCGTAACCTATGCTAGATATCATACAATCATCACACACTAAGGTATTAAACAACTAACTAAAGAATTGCATAGTAAATCCGTTACGACCCCATGATCACGATTAGCCCATGATAGAACTCATCGTCACCATGGGTTCATATGAAAACATGATAATAACATACAGGATAAACTAATAAAAATACTTATTAAAACCAGAGTACGTCATAAGAATAATAAGGTTCAAAGTAAAGAAAACTAGAATCCACTGATACAACAAATAAAAGAATCACAAGAAAATGTATGCTTCCTCTTCTTCGTTGTGATGTGCTAAAACGGTCGTCTTCCTTCTCTCCTTGCTCCTTGATTGATACCGCACTTATGTGAAACGTCTCTCAAAACTACTTATATAGAAGCCCACAAGACCCAGCCATCTCAGAAGTCAGAAGTCCAACAGAATAAGGACTGTAAAAAATCAGTATAAAAAATTACGCCCCTGAGCGGCCGCCCAGCAATCCTGAGCGGGCGCCCAGCTTTCTGAGCGGCCGCCCAACTGCTTACTGGAAAAATTATTATTCTGCTCCCGTTTTCTGCTGCGTTCTGCTCCTAACTTCCCACGTCCAATACCAAGCACTCCCCTAGGCTTATTCCTAATGAAATCTCCCCAGAAACGCAAGTTATACCCTAAAATACATAAACACTAGAAAAACGCATCAAATATACAAAATACTTGATTTCAAGATATCACTTCAAGCCATTATAAGACATTCTAAGTGGTATAAAATGTCACTTATCAGGTTATTCTTGCGCTGCCCAAGAACTGCTCCCACTGCATAATCACTCGCATCACACATCATCTCAAAAGGTTATGTCCAATCAGGTGTCGTAATAACTGGTGCAGTTATCAAACTCTTTTTGAGAGTCTCGAATGCTACCAAACATTCATCATCAAATTTGAAAGGCACATCTTTCTCGAGCAAGTTGCACAACGGTTTAGATTTCTTCGAGAAGTCCTTGATGAAATGCCGATAGAAACCCGCATCACCAAGAAAACTACGGATTCCCTTCACAGAAATAGTTGGTGGAAGATTTTCAATGACTCCCACCTTGGCTTTGTCGACCTCAAGACCCTTGCTAGAGACTTTATGCCGAAGAATAATGCCTTCACGCACCATAAAGTGACATTTTTCCCAGTTGAGCACCAAATTAATTTCCACACACTTTTTGAGCACCGAATGAAGATTATTCAAACATTCATCATACGAATATCCAAGGACGGAGAAGTCGTCCATGAACACTTCGACATTGTTTCCAATCATATCAGAAAATATAGCCATCATACATCTCTGAAAAGTGGCAGGTACACCACATAAGCCAAACGATACTCTGCGAAAAGCAAACGTGCCAAATGGACAAGTGAAAGTAGTCTTTTCTTGGTCTTTTGGTGCAATGCAAATCTGATTATACCCCGAATAGCCATCCAGAAGACAATAATACTCATGACCGGCCAACCTGTCAAGCATCTGATCAATAAATGGAAGAGGGAAGTGATCCTTTCTCGTGGCTTTATTCAACTTTATGTAATCCATGCATACCCTCCATCCTGTGACTGTTCGAGTGGGGATGAGCTCGTTCTTCTCATTTGCTACCACAGTTATACCTCCTTTTTTAGGTACACATTGCACGGGGCTCACCCAAGAACTGTCAGAAATAGGATATATGATTCCTGCATTCTTTCTTCACCACTTCTTTCATGATACGATTAAGTCTTCGCTGTTGCTCAACAGTCGGCTTACTACCTTCCTCTAGTATAATTTTATGCATACAATACGAAGGGCTGATCCCTTTGATATCTTCTATAGTCCATTCGATAGCTGATTTGAATTCTCTCAATATCCTCAAGAGCTTGTCCTCCTCACTACCTGAAAGGTCAGATACAATAATAACAGGTAAAGTAGATGCATCACCTAAAAAAGCATACCTCAAGTGTTCAGGCAATGGTTTAAGCTCCAAAGTAGGTGCTTCATCAATAGATGGTTTGAGCTTTCCTTCAATATTCTTGAGATCAGAAGTACCAAGAGATTCAAATGGCATGTCTAGCTTTCGCTTCCAAGGAGAAGCATTTAGATATTGTAGTTGCTCATTGCCATCCTCATCATCACTGTCAGACTCCCCCACTAAGGCTTTCTCTAAGGCATCAGACATTAACATATGATCAAGTTCTGAAGTTACCGCAGAATCAATCAAATCCACCTTTAAGCATTCCTCATCTTCTGTAGGGAATTTTATCGCCTTGAATACATTGAATGTCACATCCTGATCCTGCACCCTCATAGTAAGTTCACCTTTCTACACATCTATCAAGGTACGGCCTGTAGCCAAGAAAGGTCTTCCCAAGATTATGGGAATCTTCTTATCTTCCTCGAAATCCAAAATGACAAAGTCTACAGGGAAGAAGAGCTTATCCACCTTTACTAACACGTCATCCACGATGCCTCGTGGATATATAATAGAACGATCATCCAATTGTAGAGACATGTAGGTGGGCTTTGGATCAGGTAAATTCAACTTTTTGAAGATAGACAATGGCATCAGATTGATGCTTGCTCCCAAATCGCACATGCATTTTTCAAAAGACAACTTGCCAATGGTGCAAGGAATGGTGAAGCTACCTGGATCTTTAAGCTTTTGAGGTAATTTTTGTTGCAGCACAGCACTGCACTCTTCCGTTAGAGCAACGGTCTCAAGGTCATCCAGTTTCACCTGCCTTGAAAGAATACTCTTCATGAATTTTGCATAACTAGGCATTTGCTCCAGAGCCTCAGTGAAAGGTATGTTGATGTGAAGTTTCTTGAACACCTTCAGAAACTTACCGAACTGCTTATCCAGCTTTTGTTGTTGCAATCTCTTAGGAAAAGGTGGTGGAGGATAGAGTTTTTTCTCCCCTGTATTACCCTCAGGCAGAGTGTGTTCAACAGTAGTCTTCCTTGGTTCTGCCGCTTTCTCCTTTTGCTTCTCTTTTTCATCAACAACTTCAGCTTCTCCATCTTTCACTTTTTCAGCATCAGCAACTTTTCCAGACCTTAAGGTAATAGCCTTGACTTGCTCTTTAGCTTCCTTCCTGCCTGGAACTTCAGTATCACTGGGAAGTATGCCAGGTTGATGATTGAGCACTGCATTGGCTATTTGACCG